>NC_000079.6:109590046-109890046 GCF_000001635.26 Mus musculus | reverse complement strand
CCTGTCCTGTTTGAGTTCCTGCCCTGCCCTGACTTCCTTCAGAAATGAACAGTGATGGGAAGCTGAAGCCAGAGAAACCTATGCTTCCCTAAGTTGCTTTGGTCATGGTGTTGTATCACAGTGATAATAACCCTAAATAAGACTCTGACTCTCTATGTCTCCATCTCTCTCTCTCTCTCTCTGTGTCTCTGTCTCACTCTCTGTCACATGCACACGCACGTTGTGTATTTGTGTATGTGAAACACTCGGACAAATGTTTGCCATAGCCTATGCGTGGAAGTCCCGGGACAACCTCAGCTATTGTTCCTTCTGGATTATTTGAAACAGGTATGCCAAGCTACCTAGGCAGTAGCTTCCTGGGATTCTTGTTTCCACCTCCATCTTACCATAGGAGCAGTGAGATACCTGGGCATCCATATCCAGCTCCTATGGGCTCTGGGGATTCCAAGTCAGACCCTTGTACTCAGGTGGCAAGAAGTTCACCCATTGATTCATCTCACAGACTTGAGCTTGCCTTTCCTATCAACAGCCTTGACCATTGGTAACAGAAACCTTCCTAAGAGTAGTATTGTAGCAAGTCCCACCAGGAGTTGATCATTTCAAGGTAGAATAATTAAACACTGCCAGGCGTGGTGGCAAAACCATGTATCCCCAGCATTCAGGAGGCTGAAGCAGGAGGAGCGTAAAAGTATGCGTTTGAGATAAGACTGACAAACATAGTAAAATCCATCTCAAAAAAAGATTAAGTAAAAAAATAAAGGTGTCTCTTGCATGCAACACGCCAACATAGGGTCCATGAAGGACTATTTGATTTGAAGTCAAGAGACAGGTTCTTTTTCTGGCTCTACCAGTTATTCAGGAATGGCCTAAGCCAAGTGATTTCAGCTGTCACTGGACCAACTGGACATTCTATAAGCCAAGCTTCAAGAAACAAAAACTGACGCCAGATACTTGACCCTCGTGGCCTAACACTGATCTATGACCTGACAGACCAGAGAATACTATTTCCCAAAGTCACACCTGTGTACCAGCCCTCCCCTGAATCACCAAATAGGAAAACATATCATTCCATGTACCCTTATTCTCCTGTGCAGTCCTTTAAAATCTTAACAATTAACTATTCCCTGCATTTCTGGGGACTGTTTCTACTCTCAATACCTCTCATTTCGTAATCTTATATTTCCAGAGCATCTCATCAATAGAAGAAATATATACCCTTACTCCACACAATATCCAAGACTCTTTAATGGTCTGGATTTCATCCACACTTCAGCGAGTCTCTGCAAAGGCCCTCTAGAGACAACTCTTCCTGGCCAGTCTTTCACATCTATAGATGCCTTCACCTCTACATTTTTTATATCAAGTTTCCTGTCAGCCCTGTCTACATATTTGGCCACAGTGAGTTGTTCTTTTTGTTTTGTTTTGTTTTAATTTCAAATTATTTTTCTTACTTGCCACTGGATCATCCAGATGGTCAAGTTCCTGCCTTTCATTGCCTGCTTCCGTCATGTGGAAGCTCCCTGGAGGAAGCCCTGCTTAGACTCCAGTGACGCAGATGATAAGGTCTTCACAGGAGGGGCAGGAAGGCCCAGGGGGAAGGAAGTTGGTCCTCAAACCATTGAGGGAGGGAGACACTCAGGAGCTGATTCCAGGGGAGAGGTTCAGGAGGTAAAGCAAATTCACAGCATCAGTTTTGTTGCTCTTAAGAGCGAGCCCTTTCCACAGACAAAGTTAGAGAGCTAGATGCTACTACGATCCTCCCGTGTCTATTGAAATATTTGCTTCACTTTTTATCGCTCAATAAAAGGTTGTTGAGTACCCAGAGGACCCGGGATTCTGTGAGATGTTCCATGTACAGAACTATAATCAGAAGATCTTTGGCTTTAAGAAGTTCACAATCTTGAGGCACTGCTTGACAAAGCAACAATAGGCTGTGTTCCACAGTGTAGTCAGGACAAGCGGAATTCAGGGACATTTAACAAAGGTCATGGGACCTGGCCATGGCTCCCGGGGAGGGTGTCAGTACACCAGGTTTTGCGGACTGGATTACGGTCTAGAGGACAGTGTGGTTCACGAAAACAGCAAAGACTACTTCTGGCTCTTGGCCTCTTTCTTACAATGAACAAAAACTGTGTCTTCATTCTCAACGTCTCCAAACTGTTGATGGTGGAAGCCTCGGTGTAATGGAGGCAAAGCCAGTGAGCTACAATGCTGGAGCAAAGGAGGGTGGAAAGAAAGAAAGAAAGAAAGAAAGAAAGAAAGAAAGAAAGAAAGCCAAAGTGCCTAAATGTATAGGAAAGTTTTACCAGTCTAAAGCTGATGATGCCCAGGATTCATTGTCTGGAAATGGCCATTCCAGAGACCATTGTTAGAGACAGAATAGAAAACCTGTGGGCAAGCAGGGCGGTGGTGGCGCACGCCTTTAATCCCAGCACTTGGGAGGCAGAGGCAGGTGGATTTCTGAGTTCCAGGTCAGCCTGGTCTACAAAGTGAGTTCCAAGACAGGGCTACACAGAGAACCCTGTCTCGAAAAACAAACAAAGAAAAAAAAAAACAAAAAACAAAAACAAAAAAACAAAACAAAACAAAGAAACCAAACAAACAAAAAAGAAAACCTGTGGGCTTCCAGCTGAAGAAGCGAAGAGGATGCAGCATTTTCTGAACCTGACACAGGTTTACAGTTTGAATTGTTTGATTTGTTACACTTTGAATTGTTGCTTGCTGCTCCCATCGCCTCCCTCTTCCCCTTCAGCTCAGTTTCCTCTGGAGTTCTTGTGGGCCAGGCAATGTCAGCTGCCAACTTGATGAGATCTACACTCGTCTGAGAGATGAGCCTCTGGACATGCCTGTGCGGGATTATCCTGACTGGATTAATTGATGAGGGAAGATCCACCCACCTAGGCAGGTACCATTCAAGATGTCAGATTACGGAATAAGGCCATCTCTGTCTCTAGACTTCACCACAGAGAGCACCATATAAGGTTGAGACACTGTAGGAGAGAATTAATTTACATAGCTTTCTTCTCTAGTTTGTAAAATGACAAGAGCTACTAGTATAGGAACACCAGAGGTTGTTTCTAGTTATTAAATAAGACACTATAAAGTGGCCACACCTCAAAAGTGGTAAATTCCCAGAAAGCTGTAAAATTATGAATTCTGTGTGCAGGCAACTAGAGCCCTGTTGGGACTTTAATTATGTCAAGAGCTCTCTTCAGCACTTTGCTCCTCCCAGAGACACTGTTATCACTGAAAGGTGACAATCATTTAGCCTTCTCATTCTGGAAATGGCTAAGTAAGAGCACTAATTGTGGACATCTCTCTGACATCCCAGATCTCCAGTTTGTCCATGATTTGGTCAGGATGACCCGGATGGTTGGTAGGGGCAAGTTTGAGAATTGAAAAGAGACAGGCAGGAAGCTCTGGGTTGAGAGAACCTTACCAAGGAGTGGATTGGCCATTTACTTCTGATACATTATGCAGGATTAAGAGAGCACTGGGAAAAAAAATCTAGGTTACTATGAAATGGGGATACACACACACACACACACATGTATATGTATTTATAGTATAATGGAATTCATATGTTGATGCACGGGAGTCAAATCAGAAGTTAGTTCTCAAAGTCACCAAATCCCTAAATACTCTTATCACAATGATTTGTTGCTAGAATGTTTGCAAGAATTGGTATATATATGTGTGTGTGTGTGTGTGTGTGTGTGTGTGTGTGTGTGTATACACATATATATATGTGTGTGTATGTGTGTATGTATATATGTATAGATATAAAATAAAATTATACACACACACATATATATATCTACATATATCTATAAATATATACTTACATATATACGTTAATTGCCAGCTACTAGGTGTTCAGTAAATGCTTTTGGATATGACTGCACTGAAATTGCAATGGATCATTCTGTCCCCTCATTGAGGCTACCTTTCTGCGACATTGCTGTATGATATCATATCCGAGCATCAGTAATGGGTCTCTTCAAAGAATACACACTTGATTTGTCAGGACCTGTAAATCTCACAATTCAGATTATAGTAAGTTTTGTTCGAAGGGAGAGAGGAAATCACTGGAGTCGCCATCCTTGCTTTCATTTTCCCCTCTCTTGTGGAGAGCTTTTACTCTCAGGTCACCTGTATTCATCATCACTTTTATTTGTAGATATCTATCAGTCCCTCTTTCTTATATATAAAGAGTTTATACATCATAACTGGTCTGGAACTTGGCAATTTGGCATCTGTTATCCCAGCTACATCATCCATAGCCCCACACCTGACCATGAAAAAGTACTGTGTTATGAGTGTCAAATCAAACGCTCTAATTACGGAAGATTTGCTGCCCATCACTCAGCTGTCCAAATCTATCTTCCTTGTAGTCAGGGAAGCACAGTCTGGCTTTGTCCTCTGTGTACACAATTAGTGTATTCTGAGAATGAGGTCCCCGTCCTGTACACACAAGCAAAGAGGAACAGCTGATAACTATGCTCATAAATCTATTGTAATCTAGAAGCCGTACTCATTTGAAAATTCTAAGCTAGTAATTAAACTCAAGGGTCTCGAGTTAAACTGCACTTTTATAATGTAACTTATTTTTGTCACAATCAGTTAAGGCCCTCTAATGTGATCTGGGATAAGTGGACAGCCAAACTTAAAACCGTCGCTGGTTAAAATAATCAGACACCTCACTTCATTCTGTCAGTAACAATGGCAATGTAGCGAGCTCTTTTTACTATGGGGATGTAATTGCTCTTGCCTTTAATTTCTTGTAGTGATGGCACAGCCTCAATTACTTCTTATTTTTAGGAACATTTGGCTACATCATGTTTTGGTTTCTCTTTAAACTATCTTAAAACAGCCCTGTGATTAGATAGTCTTCCTATGAAGGGGCATGTCTGCGTCGTGTCTGCAAAATGGTAGCCATTGTCTACCTTAATCCAAGACTTTGTAGCAGTAGTAAAAGGAATTACCTCCCTGCCATGTCAGGTGCCAGTGTGTAGCTATCAGATTTGCCATGCCTCCTGGAGAACAGTCTTGTCGGGACACGAAGCTCTCTCCCACGTGTAACTTTAGAACTCTAGCTAAGGTCAAAATGTACCTGTGATTCTAACTTAGATGAGGCTGCCAGCTTGTAAGAATATAAAGAGCATCAGACGGTTAGGAGAATTCAAACAACTTTTATTCTCTACTTCCAGCGTTTCCCAGTTCCCAGTAGGCATGCACGCTCTAAGGCTGGGAATCAACTGCTGGGCGCCATTAAAATTTTCTAGCACATTTTATCTTTAGGCCTTTTCCCCACGTACAGGTCAGGTGGCCTGACAAAAACGAGTGAAAACTACATGACTATGCTCACGTGGGGAAAGAGCATCCCATCAGTTGCATTACAGATAGGGCACTGTGGACTGGCCGCAAATACTTAAAATGCATGCTGCATTATCAGTAAGCAACCCGAGGCAAAGACTACTCATTATCTCCTCCTACTAATGCTTCTCTTCCTTGATTATACTAGATTCCAATTTTCAACACACTGCTGTCCCAAAGTGAAGGAAATTTTAGTTCCTTTGTATTCAAGCGCTGTCACTTGGCTAGGTTCTGGTGAATGAATTCATAGTAGAAGAACTATCTGGCAATTCCAGGATCTTTCGCTAAAAGCTATTGGCCAGGTATCTTTTGTCTGCTTATCTTGTTTCTTCCTGGTTAGAATGAGAAAGTGATGGCTCAAGCTGGAGCAGCCAGGTTAGAACAGGAGTAGACTCGGGGCGCAGAGTCCACATCTAACGAACTGACAATCACGAAGCAGTATGTGTTCTGGAATGTTCTGTTGGATGGTGTTCTGTATTATTGAGTCATTCAGATTTTTTAACACAAGAAATCTATGGCTATCTGAGGCACCTCTGCCAACTCTGTCTGCATTGACAGCCAAATGCCATCCATACTAACAAAAACACCCAAACAAATGAGGACGAAAACTCAGTCTCAACGAAGTATGTTCACATAGGCCAGGTTGAGACTGGCTATCAAGATGATTGGTTTTCAGCTTACTCTGATTTAAATAGGTAATGCAGCTAGAGGAGAGTGGTTAGCAGCTTGTTTCAGACCTGTATGAAAATGGTTTTAAGAACATTCACCTAATAAAACCCTATAAAAACCACCCTGAAGTTTCCCCGGGGGCCTCAGACACTTGTTATTGTAGGCTGACTTGGAACTCGTCCCAGCCTTGTGAGGAAGCAAAGTGTGGTATCCTTGCTATGAAGAACACTATCCTCATTGTCAGGAGCTTCTCCTTCCCCAGACAGCTCCCCATCTCACCAACACACCCGAGAGAGCAGATGTTTACAAATTTCTCCTTGATTAATACCGCCTAAGCATAACGCTTCAGTTAAAGACATTAAAAGATGGAAGGTCCTTTAAGAAACTTTTCTCCATGTTTTGTCGTTTAACATCAATGTACTTTATTCCTACAAATCTCTTAACTTTAAACTAAATGCTTGTGGATCCGAGTAAAGGCTGGAGGGTATATTGAAGGGCATACTCTAAGTACATGATCCAGGCACAGATACTTCTAAATGCCCAACATTTCTGAGCAAAAGCATTTCTATGTAATCCCTCTGAGGTTACAGACCATGGCTACTTGTCACTAAATCCTCAAACCCTGGAGCAGTGATCGGCAATATGAAGCTGTTGAATTGAGAGAGTTTTTGGGGACAAGGTAACGTATTACTTGACATGTGCGCATGCTTGGGGAACCATCATGTTGTCGGTGAGTCAGTTTGGAGATGACTTTCCAGGACTGTCTCTATAATGTCTACTGCAGTTACTAAGGACGCACCCATCTTTCATAAATTGTTCCTGAATCACGCCTTCCTCCTACAGAGAATCTCTCTGGTGTTCTATATTCTTGAAGCACTGTCTGTCTAATTTGGATCCCCCGAGGCATGATACACTTGGGTGGACAGAGAGATGCATGCTTACACTTCCTTGGAGAAAGGATGCCATATGTCTTCAATGTTAGTTATCAAAATGATCTGTATGGGCTGTGGAGTATAAACATCAATTCATTTGTTCATTGCAGTGTAAGCCCCTATTCTTGAAGTAATTAATATGAACAATAAATGCCATTTAGAGGGAAGAGCCAACCTCACTACTCATTCCAATAAGGAGATAGCTGCAGTCTTGTATTAGAATGGCTTACTCTCTAGACCCGCTCCCTTCATAACCAATCCAGTGTTCCCTCTACTTCTGAACTGATGATGTCAGCAAGCAGTGCAATGATGTTTTAAAAGTAGAAACCATCTCTGTTTTTCAAATGCTGGAGATTATAACAAGGAAGGAAGGGAAACTGTAGTCAGGGTATAATATATGAGAAAAGAATAGATAGATAGATAGATAGATAGATAGATAGATAGATAGATAGATAGATAGATAAACATAAAGATAGATGGATGGATGAATAGATAGATAGATAGATAGATAGATAGATAGATAGATAGATAGATAGATAGATAGAAAGAAAGAAATATAGAGATAGATGGATGGATGGATAGATAGATAGATAGATAGATAGATAGGTACATAGATAGGAAAGAAAAATATTGAAAGAAAAGGTATTCTAACTGATAGTATGTATCAGTAAACAGATAATGCTTATTAATTAATGGAAGTCTCTTTCTCTAAATATCACCATTGTATTTTCACTAAATAAGACTGGTCCCTAGAATCCGTACCTACTTGGTTCCTGCTCACCTGCTGGTATTTTCTTGTGTGTCAGATTGTGATACAGATTTTCCTCCCAGACACTTGAGCTATACTTCAACTAGCAGTTTGTGCCTTCCGCCATTAAGTACCCAGGTACTGATCCCAAGTATCTTGGGGTAAAAGTTACAAATATGTTAGGCTAGAAAACCTCAAAATCCATCTGATGTTTGAGACCATACTGTAGCTATGTAGAAAAGTGTTCTGTTACTAAGGGTTTTCCACTATGAACTGGGGGAGTTTAGTGATGGGAGGTCATGATTTGTGCAGCTTTTTCTCAGGTGCATCAAATAAAAATAATGGGTGTATATGTATGCCTACGTGCATGTGCACACATAAATAGAGAGTCATTAGACCAGTGATGCAGAATGCTGGGGCAAATCAATTTGAGTGTTATATGCCTGAACTTTTTTATACTACTTGTGACTTCTTTTAGCATGTTTGCAATTATCTCCAAATTCATGCATAAGGAAATCGGGCCAGTGATAAGGAACACCGAGGTGACTTCTTCAGCCTGAGTTCCTGCCCTCTCCTTACATACACTCAGAGCACACACAGAGACTCATTCATGTGAGTAACGCTCTTGTACTTTCTGCTTACACAATGTGTACCAGCACACTGAAGGAGCAGCGATTCAATCTCTTAATCGACCCATGCAGCAGGCACGAAGTGACTGGAGGAGACATTTGACCCACTGATTTGACTTTTAAGACCATTTCAGAGGCGTGATACAGTGTCACTCCTCATAAACAAGACTGCCCTTTTGTCCTTTCAGACTTGGTTGAAACTGGCCTGTGGAGTTCAACTACCTGAGAAACATCCTTGAGTAAGACAGCCTAGGCATGCTGCCCAAACCACAGGCTGTTGGCAACTTGGCCAAGAGTGACTCGTCAGAGCCATTGACCTCCATGGTGCTGACGAATACAATGAGCTGCAGAAGAGGTATGGTTTGTTTTGAACACGTTTACTATGATTGATGGCCCATATCTGGCAAGTTGGTTCACTCCCAGTGGAGATGAAAAGTTTCACTCTTTGCCTCTTTCGACATTCCTGTTAGGACAGGTTTCACCCTTATTTGCCAACCACAGATAAGTCACTAATATTGGCTGCACAATGAACTCATTAGCTACTGAATGGATCCATGCTATCCATAACATTTCCAAGTCAACAAGAGCTCGCTACTACATTTCCTCCCCGAATGACTTTAGACGTTTTCCTTCAGGGTACAAAATTTCAAGGCATGGATCAATCAGTTAGAAAATTTTTGAGATGGGCCAAGGCCAGAACCAGAATCAGGTTAGGAAGTGGTCTATTATGAATGGCAGGCTATAAACCACATATCCATGATCAAAAACACCCACAAATGGACTCTGACCATTACGTGCCTCAAGTTAGGTTGAGAGAATATCAGCCTTCTGAGAAAGTCAATTTCAGATTCTGACTCAAAAACAAAACAAAAATACAAAAAACCAACTAAAAGAAAAATTAAAATGAAGACAATTAAGGTTGCAGTGGTAAATGGGTGGGGAATGAAAACTGCAAAAGAGCCAGAGCAGACTAGTCCCGGTTGTGTGACATGGAAATCCTCAATGAAGGTTGCAGAAGAGCACAGAGTATGAAGAGCCAGATGACAGGATAGAGGCGGTTTCCAAGGCGACTCAGAGGAAGAGGCTACTTAAAAACCTGACCTGGATTGCCGCCAGAACTCAAAGGCTTGTTTTGGTTGCCATTGTTGCTGCTGCCCTTTAAGTAAAGAAACACGAGAGTGAAAAAATATTTCTCTTGGGGTCAGAAGGAAAGGAGAGATGAGATGATGCCGAGATGCCAGAGAGAGAGGGAGGGTGGGGATGGGGGGAGGGACACGGAAAAGAGAGAGACAGAAGTGCGCTGGATTTCTGCCCCCTTCAAAACAGAAGGTTTTGCTACATATTGATAGTTTCCAGACTCTATGATTTTCACCCACTGGTAGGCTAGTTAGCCAAGGCAATCTCTCCGCCCTTCATCTCCTTTCAGTGAATTCCATGAATTAGCCACCAGATAGTCCTAGTTATGTTTTTATACATTCACTATGTAATAGTATACCATGGAGCTTTCCAAAGGAGCCACAGGTCTGAGTTCTGGTCCAGATAGAATGAAGTTTACTCCTTGGTCCTATAGGTCATTTAGGTTCGAGTGTAGTGTGCTACCTCCACATACCAGATAGGAAACAGGTCATACCAGCAGTAAATTTTCAGTGTTGTATACACAACGGTGATTTGTTAACTCAGAATGAATCTTAGCTTAACTGGTTTGTTAGTCCACTAGCGTGTGTCACTAAGTCATCTGTTCCAAATTATTAATTGAGAAAAAGTTAAAAATACACTCAGAGTATCAGCAACCCTCAAGTTAATGTACTCATTAGTGATGAACCCTATGATAGACTTCTATTTTGCTTCTTAGTTACCAGTTTTTTTTCCTATCCTTCCAATAAATAGACTGACTTCCTAGAATAAGTACTTCAATTGGAGCAATGTTCAGAGAATGTCCTACTTTCAAAACAAGGAATAAATTGATCTAGCAATTCCCTCTATATACCCTCCCCTCCCCCAGGAACTGAAACTTGGAGCTTAAAAGGCATCTGCCTTCTCACGCACATTAAAACACTAGTAATATTAGCCAAAATATGGCAACAATGTTAATGTCCATGTATACAGGAACAAATAAAAAACGTGGTATACACAAAGACTAGAATACTGTGTAGCCTTTACAGTGGAAGATATGGCAGCACATACTTGTCATCTCAGAACTTGGAAGGCTTCTGGAGTAGGAAGATCAAAAACCAGATGTACGGCAAGACGACTAGAGCAAAACCAGGCCCAAACAAAATAAAACCCCCAGAACAACAGCAAAACTGAATGAAATCATTTGCTTGCAATTACATGGGTCGACTTGAGTGATATTGTGCTATGTGAAATATGCCGGGGGACATAAAGCCAGATAGTATATGGCCTTGTCTGCATGAAGAATCTAAAATGTGCGGTTATTCTAGAAACAGAAAGTAAGACTTGGGGGCACTGGGGCCTGGAGAAAGGTGTAAGGGGGAGGTGACAGACAGAGGGCACAGAGGCTTGGACTTGCAAGGTAACGTCTGGAGAACACCACTACTGTGTATTTGAAATTTTGCTAAGAGGGTAGCTATTAGTGTAAGTGCTTGTACCACAAAAGGAAAATGAAGATGAAAAAATAATAACGCCAAGATGATGGTATTATGAGGGAAGGTTTTGGAGAGCTCTCAGGTCATGAAAGCACAGAACTTCTAATTGGGACTAATGGTGTGCTGGTCTAAGAGAGGTTGGGAAGGTGGTGTGTGTGCTCTTTGCATTGTGTGAGGATATGGCCAGAAGGTGCTTTCTATGAAGAAAGCAGGGCCACACCAGATGTTAGAGCTATTGGTGCCTTTGTCTTGGAGGTACTGGTATCAAGAACGCTGAGAAATGAACTCGCCTGTTAAGACGCCATCTAGTATACATGGTGTTGGATAACACAGCCTGCACAAGGAGAGAGAGAGAGAGAGAGAGAGAGAGAGAGAGAGATCTAAGAGAGAATAGGTCCAAGGATACAAATAAGGTATGCTAGTTTGCATATCTGCAGCTGTAATAAACAACATGAAAAAAAGCAACTTGAGAAGAAAATGGTTAATTTTCATCTTATAGTATAAATGAAGGACAGTCCGGGCAGGAACTCAGGGCAGGAACCTGGAGGTAGGAACTGAAGCAGATGCCATGGAGGAGTGGTGTTTCCTGGCTTGCTCTTTATAGCTTGCTCAGTTTGCTTTCTCACAGCACACAGTACTGCTTGCTCCAGGGGTGGTGCTGCCCACAGTGGTCTGGTGCTCCCCAGTACAATCATTAATAAAGAAAACTGCCCTACATGCCAGGCAACGGTGGCACATGCCTTTAATTTCAACACTCAAGAGTCAGAGGCAGTAGGATAACTGAGTTCAAGGCCAACCTGGACTACCGAGGGAGTTTCAGGACACCTAAGGCTACACAGAGAAAACCTAACTCAAGAACCAAAACCCAAAACAAACAAACAAGCAAAAACATCCTACAGGTTTACCCATAGGCCAATCTAAGAATGTTCTCAATTGAGGTCCCTCTTCCCAGATAACTCTAGCTTGGGTCAAGTTGGAAATACAACAGAGAGAGAGAGAGAGAGAGAGAGAGAGAGAGGAAGAAGAAAGGAAGGAGGAAGGGAGGAGGAAGGGAGGGAGGGAGGAAGGAAGGAAGGAAGAGAAAGAAGAGAAAGAAAAAACCCTACCAGGATACCAGGACATATAGTTTCCGAAGCTGTCACATTGTGCATAAATTCGAGATTATATGATGGTATTGAAATACTGACTAGTTTCCTAATACAATTTTCTGGTGTCTGAATGTCATTGCAAAGATGAATAAGCCTGGCAGATTGGATTCATATGGGTTTGCCATATGACACATTTCCCCCACATAAGATGAAAGGAAAAACTGATTTCACCCAATTTCCTGCTTTATTTGGGTTACAATTGAAGTCGGTGTCATTATTCCTTTGTCTCTCCTCTGGTGCTAAAATCTGGTGTAGAATCAATCTGTTGCAGAAGAAATAACTTCATATTCTCCAGGACTGCTGAGGTTTTTGTTGTTGTTGCATTTTCATGAGAAAAGAAAGAAGAAACAAATACCCTTCGCCCCAATCTCTACCCTCCCCCAAATGCCAAACCCAGGACACGGACCTGCTTTAACAAAACCATGGAACCCTCATCCACTATGAGTATTTTATTTGTACCTTATGCATCCCCTTAAGTCCCTTTACTAAAGGATCCACTGTGGCACTGTCAAGAAGTGAAAACGTTCAGAGGTGGAGCTTAGTAAGATGTTTCTGTACTAGGGCTATGACTTTATTTTTTTTTCCATTTTTTTATTAGTTATTTAGCTCATTTACATTTCCAATGCTATACCAAAAGTCCCCCATACCCACCCACCCCCACTCCCCTACCCACCTACTCCCCCTTTTTGGCCCTGGCGTTCCCCTGTACTGGGGCATATAAAGTTTGCAAGTCCAATGGGCCTCTCTTTGCAGTGATGACCGACTAGGCCATCTTTTGATACATATGCAGCTAGAGACAAGAACTCCGGGGTACTGCTTAGTTCATAATGTTGCTCCACCTATAGGGTTGCAGTTCCCTTTAGTTCCTTGGTTACTTTCTCTAGCTCCTCCATTGGGGGCCCTGTGGTCCATTCAATAGCTGACTGTGAGCATCCACTTCTGTGTTTGCTAGGCCCTGGCATAGTCTCACAAGAGACAGCTATATCTGGGTCCTTTCAGCAAAATCTTGCTAGTGTATGCAATGGTGTCAGCGTTTGGAAGCTGATCATGGGATGGAGGGATCCTGAAAGCAAGGTCTCTTCCTCTTTTCTGTCACTCCCCTGCCGTGAACTAGCCTTTTCTGTGCCACACCTTCCTGACATAACATACCCTATTCGCCATACTCCAAGGACAATGGGGCCAGCTGACCATGAACAGAAACTTGGGCAAAGGGGACTCGTTACATGATTTGCATATGATTTGCATATTAGTTACTTTCTTCAGTGGGAGGCTATGTAGGACTTGGAAGTTTACTGCTGGGTGGGCAATATTTAATGATTCAAAGCTCATGGGAATCTCAGAAGGCTACCAATGAAGTTCACCTGTAGACGCTGCAATGATAATATAAGGCTTAAGGTTCCAGGTTTCAAACCACCTAACCGCTCTCCGAATGACATTGCCTCTGTGTATAACTGTCTGATAAAAAGCCTCAGGATCTTCATTGAGCGAAATGGAAAAGTGATTCCACGTTCACACCACACCCATGATGATTTTCCCTTGGGTACAGATTTCATTTGGCCAACATAACTGTTGATATTGGTAGGGCATTTCAGATAAGCTTAAGAATTTTTTTCTAAATTAGAAAATGGGACAATAAATATTTTTTTTATTACAAGTACTGTTTGCAAGATCTTAGATCTTCTGCTAAAAACGTTTGTTCATGTGTCCATTCAATTGTTTGTTCTGGATATGCAGCAGGTTTTGTTTGGCAGACATTATAACAGGTATTAGTTCCAAAAGTGAACACACCACCTGTAATTTTCTGCCAGTCTCTGTGACTGTACCCAGAAGAGTAGTGTAAAGCAAAGAATATCAATAGTAAGTGAATTTAAAAATACATTTTTAATGTTGCATGCTAAGAAAAAAAAGAAAGAAAGAAAGACAGTGTATGTGCTATTAGGAAATTAACACATCAGCACAGAATAGCTAAACATGTAGGCAAATCTCCAGCAAGATGATCAGTAGGTAATGCCTGCTGTGAAGGGGGAATCCTGGGTTTGTTTACATTTGGTTTTCAAACCTAGCTGTGTGACCTTGAACCAGTTAAGTCACCTCAGTCTCAGCTTTCCATCTCTGAAATGTGAGACTGGAGCTACCTGCTCATCTGACAGGGAGGGGACCCGTAAAGGACAGACGGCTCACTAAATTGGACCTACTAGAATTTTCAGTTGTGGAAATTTTCACACTGGAGGAAACATTTTCAGCTTTATCTGGAAGATCATGTGGGTGTTTATTAGGTTGAAAAAGTTTGTTAGGAGGCTCGGGAGGGGAGGGAAGGGAGCAAGTGAGTTCCAGGAACCATAATGGAAATGATCTCTTGGAGGGATGGAAAAGAGGATCAGAGCAGCTGGGGCATCAGGCCATCAACATAATCCATCTCTCTCTGCTTCTGTCAACTCATAAACAAAAGGAAGCACTCCAAGACTATATTTAAATCTTTCATTATTCTTAGTTTCTCTCTGTTATCTGTACCATAAAAATACTGCTCTCTCTCTCTCTCTCTCTCTCTCTCTCTCTCTCTCTGTGTGTGTGTGTGTGTGTGTTTATGTTGAGAGACTTGGTTCATCAATATTAGCACATTCCACAGAATTACACCAAGAAGGAAAGAGGACATATCAGTCCACGTGTTCGGTGTGAAAGCCCAACTATTCCCTTCAGTTGACACTATGCAATTAAAGAATCAAATATCTTTACATAAAGATATTTACAAATATCTTTACAAATATCACTACAGAGATATTTTAATCAACCTCTTACCACCATCTCAACTATTAATTTCTATTTAAACTCACCTCTTCCTTCCCTTCTCTCACTCCTTGTGGTGCTTGCTGCCTCTGTTCTGAGACAGGAAGCATTCTCTATTCGAGGGAAGTCCTATTGGTCTTCCCTGGATGATCCCTCCTTATCCAGAGACCAGCATCTACAGTCTAGTGAGTGGAGGCCCAGTGTTGCCCTCGGTCCCAGGCTGACTCACATCCACATGGCCTCTTAACCTCTATTCCCACTTTTTTTTTTTTTTTTTTTTTTTGGCACCACTAACCTGATCTGGTGTGGTAACAATTATTTTCCTTGTCAGCAAGACTAGTGTTTTTAAAAATTAGAAGTCACATTGAATGGACTTCTGTAGTCTGAACATGTGTATTGATTCAATGGTCTCGTAAATCATTTTGCACATAATACAATGAATATCTTCAGGGTCTTAAATGAAGAATAAATGGCCAAGCTATCAAAGAGAACTTTCTGCTTTGAAGACCTCCAGAAAGATGAGTGTACACACACACACACACACACACACACACACACACACACACACACACACAAACACACACACACACACACATTTGTGTTACTATTTGTCTGCATGTAACATGCGTTACCTTACAAAAGTATAAATAGGAATAACTTGTATAGGTCTCCAGAAGAGCAAATGTTAGGAGTTATGAGATGGAGACACACTGGATAATGAGATCCAGGAAGACAAATATCCAAAGTAGCAAAGGAAATGACAGGCCATAGAAACTGGAAGGGGTTTTCATAACTCCCTTTCTGCCACACAGTGGAAACCAGTCCTACAGAAGGTGCGCAATGCTGAAGATCCCACTTTCCGTGAGTGAAGCAGGAGTTGTCCACAATGGCCTGGGAACCTTTAGAGTAGATTTGATTATATCCAGCATTCCTTCCTTCTTACTGTAAATATAAACTATCTTCCTGTGCGTAAGGATAACAAGCACTGGTCGGGAGACCTGCGAGACACAATTAGATTTTAACTGCAAGCTTTGATACTGGCTCTTCGAAATGACTTGTGGAAAGGATGCTAAGGCCTCTGGAAACAAAACAAAACAAAACAAAACAAAACAAACAACAAAAAAAACAGTTTTCTAATTATATGTACCTGGGACATGATGCAAGAGATGCCACTAATTATTTTTCATAGATAGAACCCACCTAAGAAAAAATAATAAATGGCTGGGCAGTAGTAGTACATGCCTTTAATCCCAGCACTTGGGAGGCAGAGGCAGGTGGATTTCTGAGTTCGAGGCCAGCCTGGTCTACAGAGTGAGTTCCAGGACAGCCAGGGCTATACAGAGAAACCCTGTCATGAAAAACCAAAAAAAAAGAAAAAGAAAAAAAAAGAAAAAAAAGGAAATTAAAGGAAAAAACACATATAATCTATAGGTAGCTACTTTTAGGCTCACTTTGCTTCAAATTTGCTCTTGAAAAACACATTTAATTTTGCACTATCTGAAACTTTAATTTTTAAACTCTGGTTTCTTTTTTGATTTAAATGGGCCATTTTTGGCTACAGAGATGCTTCCTATTTAAACTTGAGACCATGTAAAACCATGGTAGCTACCTTGGTGGCTCACAAATAGAGCGTTTGTTTTTTTAATCATTTTTTTAGTCAGTTGATTAATGTTCATATTTGTTTTCTTTACTCAATTCATGAAAAGTTGGATTTTTTTTTTTATAGGAGTAAATAGGTATTTCTTAATATACTATATTTTAGTTTAAAGAAAAACCTAAGAATTTCTTCCAATATCTCCATATTTTTAATAAGTACCTAAAGAGGAGGACTTCCTACAACACAGAACCATAAGTCTTATCACTTCTCACAGGGCTCAGCATCAGGGCTCTCCCGTCATCCTTGTTCCAATGTTAACATGAGGTAGATGTATGCTCTGTCTTTCCTAAGGACTATTCCCCATGTAGCTCTAAAAACTCATTCATTTCCTTGTTTTTCCATTCTAAATGCCTGTTTGTGTAACTTTATATCACAGTATTGTGTTTTAAAAATGCTTTTATATTTTTAGTGTTTATGTATGTATGGTTGTGTGAGTGAGTGTATGGGTATGTGTGTTTGTGTGTGAGTGTGTGTGTGTAATTGTATGTGTTTACCTGTGAGTGTGTATGTGTGTGTGAGTATATGAGCATTTGGGTGAGTGTGTATGTGTTATGTGTGTGAGTGTGAATGTATTTATGTGTGACTGTGTTTGTGTGTGTATGTGTTTGTGTGAGTGTGTGTGCTTCTGTGTGTAAATGTGTGAGGGAGTATGTGTATGTTTGTATATGTGTGTGAGTGTGCATGTTTATGTATGTATGTGTATGTGCATGTGTGCATATGCATGTTCATACACTAAGGCACAGTCCATATGGAGATCAAAGGGCATCATGTGGCACTCTTGTCTCCTTTGACCATGTGGGTACCAAGGACTGAACTCAGTCTTTCAGGTTTGGTGGCAAGCACCTTTATCCACTGAGCCATCTCACCACCCATCACTGACATTTTCTTGTGAAGTCATTACTTGTTGATTTTACTTCCTGGTTAGTGGGAGTCTAACAGTCACTGCAGATCCTTCTAGAAAACTTATCAGGAATGGTGCTTTAATTTGGAGTTATTGAGTAATCTTCTGAGGATTCTCGGAATAAACAAAAAGGAAGACTAAAGAGATTTAAAAAAAAATTAGTTTCCTTATTGTTTATCAAGCAAAATCTCCTGGCTCGATTCAACAATCAGTATGGTCTTAAATGGCCGTTTTCATGCTATTTACATTTTGTACTGTATACATTTTACACTGATATTTATAAGGATGAAAAATAACACAATTCTTCAGCCATAAGGGGAACCTCTTTGCAAATAAGAGGAAAACTTACTCCTATTAGCAAAACACCAGGGTTTAAATCTAGAGAAATGAAAGGCTGGAAAACAATTTTCCAAGCAAATGGTCTGAAGAAACAAGCTGGAGTAGCCATTCTAATATCTAATAAAATCGACTTCCAACCCAAAGTCATCAAAAAAGACGAGGAGGGGCACTTCATACTCATCAAAGGTAAAATCTTCCAAGAGGAACTCTCAATTCTGAATATCTATGCTCCAAATGCAAGGGCAGCCACATTCATTACAGAAACTTTAGTAAAGCTCAAAGCACACATTACACCTCACACAATCATAATGGGAGACTTCAACACACCACTTTCACCAATGGACAGATCATGGAAACAGAAACTAAACAGGGACACAGTGAAACTAACAGAACTTATGAAACAAATGGACTTAACAGATATCTACAGAACATTTTATCCTAAAACAAAAGGATATACCTTCTTCTCAGCACCTCATGGTACCTTCTCCAAAATTGACCATATAATTGGTCAAAAAACAGGCCTCAACAGATACAAAAATATTGAAATTGTCACGCATCCTATCAGACCACCATGGACTAAGGCTGATCTTCAATAACAAAATAAATAATAGAAAGCCAACATTCACATGGAAACTGAACAACACTTTCTCAATGATACCTTGGTCAAGGAAGAAATAAAGAAAGAAATTAAGGACTCTTTAGAGTTTAATGAAAATGAAGCCACAACATACCCAAACTCGTGGGACACAATGAAAGCATTTCTAAGAGGAAAACACATAGCTCAGAGTGCCTCCAAAAAGAAACTAGAGAGAGCACACACTAGCAGCTTGACAACACACCTAAAAGCTCTAGAACAAAAGGAAGCAAATTCACCCAAGAGGAGTAGACGGCAGGAAATAATCAAACTCAGGGGCGAAATCAACTAAGTGGAAACAAGAAGAACTATTCAAAGAATCAACCAAACAAGGAGCCGGTTCTTTGAGAAATCAACAAGAAAGATAAACCCTTAGCCAGACTCACTAGAGGGCACAGGGACAGCATCCTAATTAACAAAATCAGAAATGAAAAGGGAGACATAACAACAGATCCTGAAGAAATCCAAAACACCATCAGATCCTTCTACAAAAGGCTATACTCAACAAAACTGGAGAACCTGGATGAAATGGACAAGTTTCTAGACAGATACCAGGTACCAAAGTTAAATCAAGATCAGGTTAATGATCTAAACAGTCCCATATCCCCTAAAGAAATAGAAACAGTCATTAATAGTCTCCCAACCAAAAAAAGCCCAGGACCAGATGGGTTTAGTGCAGAGTTCTATCAGATCTTCAAAGAAGATCTAATCCCAGTTCTGCACAAACTATTCCACAAGCAGAAGGTACTCTACCCAACTCATTCTATGAAGCCACAATTACTCTGATACCTAAACCACAAAAAGACCCAACAAAGATAGAGAACTTCAGACCAATTTCCCTTATGAATATCAATGCAAAAATCCTCAATAAAGTTCTTGCTAACCGAATCCAAGAACACATCAAAACAATCATCCATCCTGACCAAGTAGGTTTCATCCCAGGGATGCAGGGATGGTTCAATATACGGAAATCCATCAACGTAATCCAATATATAAACAAACTCAAAGAAAAAAACCACATGATCATCTCGTTAGATGCGGAGAAAGCATTTGACAAGATCCAACACCCATTCATGATAAAAGTCTTGGAAAGATCAGGAATTCAAGGCCCATACCTAAACATGATAAAAGCAATCTACAGCAAACCAGTAGCCAACATTAAAGTAAATGGTGAGAAGCTGGAAGCAATCCCACTAAAATCAGGGACTAGACAAAGCTGCCCACTTTCTCCCTACCTATTCAACATTGTACTTAAAGTCCTAGCCAGAGCAATTCGACAACAAAAGGAGATCAAATTGGAAAGGAAGAAGTCAAAATATGACTTTTTGCAGATGATATGATAGTATATATAAGTGACCCTAAAAATTCCACCAGAGAACTCCTAAACCTGATAACAGCTTCAATGAAGTAGCTGGATATAAAATTAACCCAAACAAGTCAATGGCCTTTCTGTACACAAAGGATAAACAGGCTGAGAAAGAAATTAGGGAAACAACATCCTTCTCAATAGTCACAAATAATATAAAATACCTTGGCGTGACTCTAACTAAGGAAGTGAAAGATCTGTATGATAAGAACTTCAAGTCTCTGAAGAAGGAAATTAAAGAAGATCTCAGATGATGGAAAGATCTCCCATGCTCGTGGATTGGCAGGATCAATGTAGTAAAAATGGCTATCTTGACAAAAGCAATCTATAGATTCAATGCAATCCCCATCAAAATTCCAACTCAATTCTTCAATGAATTAGAAAGAGCAATCTGCAAATTCATCTGGAATAACAAAAAACCTAGGATAGCAAAAACTCTTCTCAAGGATAAAAGAACCTCTGGTGGAATCACCATGCCTGACCTAAAGCTATACTACAGAGCAATTGTGTACCGGTATAGCGACAGACAAGTAGACCAATGGAATAGAATAGAAGACCCAGAGATGAACCCACACACCTATGGTCACTTGATCTTTGACAAGGGAGTAAAAACCATCCAGTGGAAAAACGACAGCATTTTCAACAAATGGTGCTGGCACAACTGGTAGTTATCATGTAGAAGAATGTGAATTGATCCATTCCTATCTCCTTGTACTAAGGTCAAATCTAAGTGGATCAAGGAACTCCACATAAAACCAGAGACACTGAATCTTATAGAGAAGAAAGTGGGGAGAAGCCTCGAAGATATTGGCACAGGGGAAAAATTCCTGAATAGAACAGCAATGGCTTGTGCTGTAAGATCGAGAATTGACAAATGGGACCTCATAAAATTGCAAAGCTTCTGCAATGCAAAAGACACTGTCAATAAGAGAAAAAGGCCACCAACAGATTGGGAAAGGATCTTTACCTATCCTAAATCAGATAGGGGACTAATACTCAATATATATAAAGAACTCAAGAAGGTGGACTCCAGAAAATCAAATAACCCCATTAAAAATGGGGCTCAGAGCTAAACAAAGAATTCTCACCTGAGGAATACTGAATGGCTGAGAAACACCTGAAAAAATGTTCAACATCCTTAATCATCAGGGAAATGCAAATCAAAACAACCCTGAGATTCCACCTCACACCAATCAGAATGGCTAAGATCAAAAATTCAGGTGACAGCAGATGCTGGCGAGGATGTGGAGAAAGAGGAACACTCCTCCATTGTTGGTGGGATTGCAAGCTTGTACAACCACTCTGAAAATCAGTCTGGCGGTTCCTCAGAAAATTGGACATGGTACTACCGGAGGATCCCACAATACCTCTCCTGGGCATATATCCAGAAGATGTTCAAACCAGTAAGTAGGACACATGCTCCACTATGTTCATAGCAGCCTTATTTATAATAGCCAGAAGCTGGAAAGAACCCAGATGCCCCTCAACAGAGAAATGGATACAGAAAATGTGGTACATTTACACAATGGAGTACTACTCAGCTATTAAAAACAATGAATTTATGAAATTTCTAGGCAAATGGATGGTCCTGGAGGGTATCATCCTGAGTGAGGTAACCCAATCAGAAAAGAACTTACACAATATATACTCACTGATAAGTGGATATTAGCCCAGAAACTTAGAATACCCAAGATATAAGATACAATTTGCTAAACACATGAAACTCAAGAAGAACAAAGACCAAAGTGTGGACACTTTGCCCCTTCTTAGAATTGGGAACAAAACACCCATGGAAGGAGTTATAGAGACATAGTTTGGAGCTGAGATGAAAGGAAACCATCTAGAGACTGCCATATCTGGGGATCCATCCCATAATCAGCCTCCGAATGCTGACACCATTGCATACACTAGGAAGATTTTGCTGAAAGGACCCAGATATAGCTGTCTCTTGTGAGACTATGCCGGGGCCTAGCAAACACAGAAGTGGATGCTCACAGTCAACTATTGGATGAATCATAGTGCCCCCAATGGAGGAGCTACAGAAAGTACCCAAGGAGCTAAAGGTTTCTGCAACCCTATAGGTGGAACAACAATATGAACTTCCCAGTACCCCTCCAGAGCTTGTGTCTCTAGCTGCATATGTATCAGAAGATGGCCTAGTTGGCCATCAATGGAAAGAGAGGCCCATTGGTCGTGCAAACTTTATCTGCCTCAGTACAGGGGAATGCCAGGGTCAAGAAGTGGGAGTGGGTGGGTGGGGGAGTTGGTGGGGGGCTTTTGGGATAGCATTGGAAATGTAAATGAAATAAATACCTAATATAAACAAACAAACAAACAAATCTAGAGAATATGTACTTAAGGGACCTAATAGAACAGGTCCCGAATCTGTGTTCTTGGTGCATTATTACGGCTGACAATATTGCCATGTGATCACAGAGAATGCCAGCTGGGCTATTTTCAGGAGCCGGTGACAATCAGGGGAGCAGGCAAGAATACATTCACCCTAACAACAGTGAGTGTAAGGAAACCAAGGGACACCAGGTGGTCATAAATGTCACCTTCGTGAGCGTGGCCATTATAAAAGAGTTCAGGCACTGGGAAAGTTTGATAGACATCTTATTCCTCTCAAGTCGAAACAAATGTCCCTGTTGAAGAACAAAGACTTGTTATCTAGCGGATGGTATTACTTCTCTCTTGCCATTTTTATGTTCATAATAATCAATTCCTTGCCTCAAAAATGTCAGATAACTCAGGTTTCAGACAACACACCCCACTAATTCACTCTGCCTCTGTCATCCCAACACTCCCCACTCTAAAGTTAAGATAGTAAAAATGAGAATGTTCACTACTGTTGCCTCCAGTGCACATGCAGCAGTATAGACGGTCAGGTCGTATCTTTAGCTTACCATTTAGGTTATGTTAGTAAAGCATTATAATTCAAAGCAGTGATCTGTCTCTGATTCATTTCATACGGAAATGCTTAATTACCAACTATGCGAATTTCTTTCTCTCTAGTATGTTGTTAAGAGCTCAAATTTTTTTAACGCGTAAGGAACCCCATCACTATGACCAAAAGCTGTCTAATAATTAATTGGTCAAGGTCCTTAACCTTTCTGGCTTTTGGTTGTTTGTAACGTTATAATAGCTTTCATGGAGCACTTTGGAATATTACAAAGTATGACCATGAAGCTTTCATTATAAAGTCTGCATAGAATATTTAACATAATAATAATAATAATAATAATAATAATAATATCTTAGTTATTAGAAAACGTGAATTTTGAAAAATTTAAGGAATATTCCCATTTTCTTGTTTTTCTTCAGTTTTACCTGAGTTGTAAAAGGTTTGCTGGCAGCTGAGGCAGATACACTATATACCCACAAGGCTGACAGCTGAGTTTCAAGGCTTGGCAGGCACTCTCAGTGTTATTATCAGACACTTTTGAGAGCATCACTGCATGCCTACCCGTCGCCTGTGTTTGGAAACTACTGTAGGAATAGGGCAGGCGACTCATCCTAAGGTCAGCCATGCGCCTTTACCTTGCCCTACCCATCAGAGTGCCTTCCAGACAGCAAACTTCCAGCTCTAGATTAAAGGGCCTGCTCCCTTTGCACAAGGGCAACAAATACAAAGTACATATGTATAATGGGGACTTCTGCTAAGACTTTAAGATCTCTGACTTTCTGAAATCCTATGCTTTGCAGTGGAGATGTAAGATTTTTTTTTTTTTAAATTTGGCAACTATTCTATACTCCAGAAGCAATGATTCAATTCCCTTTAGTATCTTCTTTTATGGTTATTCAGCTTATTGTCCCCCCCTCATTTATATTACTAATTAACCAATTTAAAAATCAGTAAGGTACTAACAAGAAATGGTAGGGGATACCTATAATCCAGACATTTGGATGGCTAAGAGTAACCTCAAGTTTGAGGCCAGAATGGACAACAGTGAACACCAGGCCCACCGTGACCATATGGCAAAATCAATTCAAGGCATAGACAAGCATACATAACAGTATCCAGCGAAATACTGTTTGTAATATAAAAATTGTACATCAGCTAAAGAAGAAATTTGGCAAACAGGGACAGGGGGAGCATTGAGTCAGTAAGGTGTTTCAGCACATGTATGAGGAACTTCAACCCTACTCAAAAAAAGGAGGGGGAGGAGGAGGGGGGAGGAGAGGGAGGAGGAGAGGGAGGAGGGGGAGGAGGGGGAGGAAGGGGAGGAGGAGGGGGAAGAGGGGGAAGAGCCTGGTATGGTGCACACTTGCAGTCCCATCACTGGGAAGGCAGAGGCAGTTTGATCCCTGGAAATTTCTGGCCAGCCCTTTTAACCTGTTTAGTAAGTTCTTGGGCAATGAGAGCATTTTTCTCAAAACAAAACAAAACAAAAAACAAAAACAGTCCTCTGGCCTACACTACAAACAAACAGGCACACACACACACACACACACACACACACACACACACACACACACACACACACAGACACACACATACACATACACAAATACACATACACACATGCACACAATTTGACAAGCATATTAACTCATAGTTTAAAAAGATTGCTTTAGGACTAAGACTAGAGAGATGGCTCAGTGGATGTAAGGATTCTATGTGCAAGCATGAGACTCTGAGTTAGGATTCTCAGTACCATTCAAAAAGCTCTATGAGGCTCTCCATGCACATGTAGCCCGAGTGCCACAGGGGGTAGAGACATGGGGGATCTCTGAATCTTGCTGCCTGCCAGGCTAGCTCCAGGTTCAATAAAAGACTGTCTTCACCTTCTTCCAGAGCAGTACACACTTACACATAAGTGTATACTGCCCAAATACATGCATGCAATAATATATTTGAAGGGAGGGGAGGGGGAGAAGCCAGGCAGGCTAAAATAAGACAAAGACAAACTTTCCTATAGCCTTGATTTTCAAAACTTTTTGTGGCATAAGTATGTTATCGGTCATTTATATATTAAAACTACGCATTAAGAGCTCATTGTAGAAATATTTAAAAACCTAGAAAATGAGATATAATAAGAGGAACCACTTTTATTGCACAATCCCACGCTTATCATTGCATTCCTATCTTCCCAGAAAGCAAAATCTAATTTAAAATGTAAAATGTAACTGTGTCTTTTCTCATTAACTGCTTACTCCAAAAATTTGAAATATCATGGCTGGCAAGATGGTTCAGATGGTTAAGGCCCTTGCTTTTCAGACCTGATGACGTAATCTGGTTCCCAGGACCCACATGATGGAAGGAGGAAAACCCACAAGCTATTCTTTGACCTCCACACTCGTTTGGTATCACCGGCATGCCTGCCCCCCCCCAATAAATAAATAAATAAATAAATTTGTAATTGTTGAACTGTTTTTTTAAAATATTCCCATAGGAGGCAATCATAAAGAACTAAGGGTTGCAGTAAGCTATCTTCCTACCTGTATACCTTAAGCTCTATCGAGGACATGGTAGAACAAGGATGTTATGACCACACACATACACATTTTCCATCTTCTCAGCCTCGGACTGTGGTCAGAGAAATTGTGATTGCTTAGGAGCCAGGACTCAAGCCACTGACCTAATTCTAATGCTTCCCTCTGGTCTGTTTCTTGCATGACCTCAGAATCTGTCATTGTAAATCTCAAAGTAAGACAGTAGTTGTATATTTCGGAATGTGGGTTACATTATGTAACTCAAGTAAGTGTGATAGACGTAAGCCTGGATCACTGTGGGCCCCAGCTTCCTTGTCTCTGCATCAATCACTATAGTCCCTTCTAGCGTAAACACTGGGTCTGACTATCAACCACAGAGAATCAAGGCAAGCTTGCCACTCCTGCAATGCCCTGCTTGGAACTGGTAAATCACTTCTCAGAACTGCCTGCAAAACGACTTTCTCCGTTGTCTGTACGGCACTTGTCTCCACCCACCATACTGTTCACCAGGTGGTAACACAGAGTCTCTCCACTTTAAAACACACACACACACACACACACACACACACACACACACACACACACATATATATATATATATATATATATATATATATCCCTCATATGGTTTCTTGAGGTTCACCACTCAAATTGTAAAAACTCTTGTAACAGCAAGTACTTAGCTGAAAAATTTGCTCCTTGGAAAAAGGCCACAGGCAACTCGGGAGTCCAAACAGAACTTATTATGTGAGAGGGATGAACCACATGATGCCTGGTTTTGATCCTCTTTGAAGTTTAGTTAAAAAAAAAAAAAAAAAAGCTTGACTCAGTAGGATCTTGACAGGAATGGGTGTCATATCCCTAAGGGACAGATGGCAGGCTTGCCTAGTGTTTCTCTTAATCCTGTTAACACTTATCTTGAACCATAGTATAACTCAAGATCTGAATGACAAATATAAAGAAGGTGGTGCATGGATGTATAGTCACATTAAATGCAACAAACTGGGGAGCATCGTAAAAAGGAAACATCTCAGGACTCCCTGTCAACCCTCGCAAGGCAGATAGATGAACAAGAGTCTTCACCTGACATCTCAAGATTATGTGCTAAAGACCTTTAATCAAATAATGATAAATGAAGTTAAATTCAACGTTAATCTTTAAACTAGTATCATGTTTTTGGCATGTTTTGTTAATAACACAATCAGGAAAAGCCATAAAGTCCTACTATGTCTAAATGAGTTTCATGCCTTGCAGCCATGTCAAATACTATAATTTGGATGTGAAATGTCCCATAAATAGCCACATGATGAAGTAGCTTTATCCTCAGCCACTTGCAACTGAAAAGTGGGGGAATCTTTAAAGGGTGTGGCCCAACAAGAGGTCTTCTTGTTATTGGGAATGTGCCTTGAATGGTTGTAGCTTTGCCCCAATCTCTTCCCATCTCTGTTTTGCACCCTGGTTATCAGGTGAGCAGTTCTCCTTAGCCATGCATGCCCTCCGAGTATGCATCCTCTTGCCATAGTCCCCAAAACAGAAGGACCAACAGACCATGATAGAAACTGTCCAAAACTGTCATGCTAAATCAACCTTTTCTTTTTATAGGTAGATTATCTTGAGTGTTTGTTACAGCGATAGAAAGTCCAGGAACATATGAAGTCAGCCATTGTAAATCTTTATTCATAGTCAGCATTGGATGGCTGGATTCCTTTTATCTGCCCACAGTATTATATTTATTCTATTAGTGGCTTAGTCTTTCAGAGCATTGTTTGAGCCCACCATTTTTATCTCATTATTTAATGTCTATAGTATAGCCTATTGTATTTATTGCTGAAGTTACAGTAAAATAGAATTGGGTTATTTATTCAATAATACTAGAAGAGCAATTTCTATCACGAAAGCAAAAGCTTTGATCCAACATTCACAGTTAATGATGAAGCTAATCAGAAATGAGAAAAGTTTGTCCATTGTCTTAAATATGGTTTAATGTTGCTTGGAAAACTATAACCTAAACAATCAAGCAAGAAAGATCAAATGCACAGGGATGGAGTTGGAAAGTGCTGGTCAAAATTATTGCATTTCTACTACCTCAAAATTAATTAAGAAGTATGAGAAATGTAAAAATATGGTTTATAAGGAAGGTAGAACATTGTAAAATATATTTCCATAGCAGGTCTTCTATGTAGCAGTTAGAAAAATAGAAAACAATCCCTTAACTCCCATAAAACATTTAATCATCTAAACGACATTAGGAGACATTAATTCAGATTTTTTTAAACTTTAAAATATGTATCTACTTTTAGGATGGACAAGAATTATAGTGATATTAAAACTAGTCCTAGGTCAGTCTAGAAGCTCAATGAAGTTAGTTATTAAAGCCTCTTAAAACTACAGGTTGACTTGTGGTGTCTTCTTTCTTCTTGAAGTCATTTTTTTACAAACTTGCTGACAACTCTCCCTAATGCAGGCAGCCCACTTTCTAAGCCTGCTGGGCTGCTGTAATATTGAGATTGGTTTTCCTAAATGGTCTAGGTTGCACCCTGCACTCCTCGTACACCAGGTTAGTTATTCTACTGGATTCTTGTTGCTTTGTCACACACCGTGTTTGCTGGAGGACATCTTCGACTCATTATCTTTTAAATCAGGAAGACTATGTAGCAAGTACCTTTGTAAACGCGTTCTTTGCATGCTTATATACATCATTAGTTTCTCTCAATCTTGCCAGTTTGGCTATCAACAACATCACCGCTTCTTTCCCAGATTGGAATCTTGCTGACGAAAAGTCTGATATCTCTGAGAGCTTTCCTTTCTTTCTTCCTTCCTTCCTTCCTTCCTTCCTTCCTTCCTTCCTTCCTTCCTTCCTTCCTTCCTTCCTTCCTCTCTCTTCTCTTCTCTTCTCTTCTCTTCTCTTCTCTTCTCTTCTCTTCTCTTCTCTTCTCTTCTCTTCTCTTCTCCTCTTCTCTTCTTTTCTTTCCTTTTCTTTTCAGTTGGAAGAACCTTTAGAATTACTTTCTTATTTCTGGAATTCCAAAATTCCACCAGTACATGCCAATGTCTGTACCTTTTCCCGTGGTGGGCACTTTAACCTGCAGACTAACTTGAATTACTCTTTGTGTCAATAAAGGCTTTTCATTTTTTTCCCTGCTTTTGCATATTCTGCTTCTTCCATGGTTTTCATACGATTTTATCCAGTCTATTATATTTTCAATTCTAGACTTCTTTCTCTATATTTCAAGAGTTTTACTTAGCTAATTCAGTATCCAATCACATGTAGTCTTTTATCCAACGCTTCCTAGTCAAACCTGAGGAATGTGATGTCAAAGGCTGTTTTCCTCATTATTGTACTTACTACCTATCCCACTCAATCCTCTATGATAAACCTTACATGTGCGTGTCTTTGTAAGATTTTCATTAACATATGCCCCCTCCCATGATCTATATTACATATGTTCCTCTCTTCCCTACATATCTATCCACACCTAGCACATGTAATATTTTCATCTCAAATATTTTTTCAGCAGTTCAAATCCTTAGCATTCTTTTGCACCTTCGATGGGAGAACCCCATTCTCCTCTTAGTTTTTCATCTATTTCTTGACTACTTTGTGTCAATCTGTTGGATTATTTTCTTAGAGTAATCTAAGTTGGAGTTCTCTCTCTCCCTCCCTCTCTCCCTCCCTCTTTCTTTCTCTCCTTCCCTCTTTCTCTCCCTCCCTCCCTCTCTTTTTCATTTCTCTCTGTGAGTATAGTCATCCTGCGGACTTCTGAACTTACCAAGTTTCCCATGGAAAACTCCAACTTTGATTACTCTTTCCACATTTTATAAATTTCTCCTGGATGTGCACAGACACCTCGAACACTATCTTCTTAATACAGATATTTACTTAACCTGTATTTCCTGGTCTCATGCTAAGAATAGATGCTACCATCAACCACATAGTCTGTGAAGCCAGAAATCCTTGAGTCTCTCACAGTCTCCTGAAAGTCACCAACTTCTGCCCCTTCTACTTACAAACAACTGTTGAATTCTCTTGTGAGGACTCTCCATTGAAGACCTCTGTTTTTTACATGATTATAATAGTAGGCTCTCAACTGCTTTTCTTGCTTCCCTTATGCCCATGAACACTCCCGTTCTGCCCCCAAACCAGCATTTCACAAAAATGAAGGGTTATAGACTTCTAAAAAACAGTTTCAGAGCATGTAAACTCACTACAAGAAACATTATACCTAAAAGCCAAAAAAGAACTTTTCCTCAAGTGACTAAGTGTGGTGGATTCAAACAGTGATGCAAGAGCAAAGCCTAAAGCTAAATTATGGCACCTGACCCATGAGATATTTGTTTTGGTTTTAGATATATTGGACAAAAATTACATAAACAAAGTTAAAAAGACTCACAAAGAGTACTTCAAGTCACCATTTTTTCCAAAATTGCAGATTAGAACAGCCATTATCCAGGAAGTTTCCTGGTAAAAGGAGTAAATGGTCATATTTCTAAAGCTGTAACAGAAAGAGAGGAACCAAGCCTTGCAAACATGGTGGCTCTGTCCTTGAATGAAATCACATAGTGGCACTCAGTGCTAAAACAAACAAACAAACAAACAAACCCACAAGCTCCTTAGCAATTCAGGATCCATCAGCAGGTCATGCTGGATGGCTTCTCTTTAACCATCATCTTGCTCCCTCCTTCCCCACTGTCTGGAGCCCATTGGATGTGACCTGTGTGTGAGATTCTCAAGCTTCTCACAGCACAGTGTTTGTCTTGGACAATCATGTGTATCGTTTCTCCAGAGCTCACTTATTTCTCTGCATCCTTAAAGCCCCAGATCAAAGACTTCTCCTCTCAGGGAGAACGGAAGAGTCTACATTCTTCAAGAATCTCCAACTTCTCTTCCTTGTTAGCCTTGATAAGTGTGCATCCATGGCACACTGTGATGGAATTTAACATTCCTCTTTCTACTTGATATCCTTGAATTCTCAGGTACTAAAGCATCAACACTGCCTCAAGTCCATATTTCAGGGTCTAAGCCCAGTATAATTCCTAGTCACATGATGCATACGTGATGAATGAATGGCCCCCAACTGTATTTAACTTTCTTTTTCTGCTATCATCCATTAGCTCATTCCTCTATTCATTCACTACTAATCACCTAGCCATTAGTTTCTGGAAATACAAAGGTGAATAAGATATTACCCTTTTCCCTCAAGACAACTTTACTATGGTGTCATCCACTCTTTCTATCTCTATTCACATCGTGTCTCATCTTCAGTATCTTTCCTGAGCCTGGAAGCTCCAGAACCACTGTAGAAGTTCCATTCGTCGTTCTAGGAAGCCTTCGCTTTGCTTTGACATATCAGGGAATCCTCCTGCAGAGAAAATCTGAGTATAGTACTTTACTTTATGGCAGATGACAGTTTTGTATTGCTAAAGTGGAATGGAAGCTATGATTGTCAGTTCAGAAAAGAAGCTGAATGGTAGTGTAGCTCTACATCATCTAGCTGTGACATTGACTTCATGGAGATAAAAGAACTAACTTGTACAGTATTTCAGTCAACATTACCCTGATATTATAATATTCAGGAATTTTAAGGGACTACTTATTCATTTTGCTATTTCTGTTATTGTTCTCAATACTAATTCATGAGATAAGGTAATAGAGCAGGCATCCCCTCAGCCTTTATGGCAGACAAGCATGATTTTAAGCATTCACATGTACACATGTACATATATGTATGAACACACCATATATATGTTCTATCCTGTTGATTCTTCAGATTTCTATTATCCACATTTCATTTTCTGGGGGTATTGAGGCACAGAGAGCCTTGATAACCAGCCAATTGTAATGCAGCTAGTTAGTACAAAGCTTGGATTCAAACGTAGCCAGGTTGACCTGCCTACAATCATATGACTCTACCCTTAGAAGGAACACTGAACTAATTGCTGCAGATTCAGGCTTTTGATTGTAAGTTCCTTGTTATTAGACGCGTTCTCACGACCGGCCAGGAAGAACACCACAGACCAGAATCTTCTGCGGCAAAGCTTTATTTCTTACATCTTCAGGAGCCAGGGTGCAGGAAGCAAGAGAGCAAGAAGCAAGAGAGCAAGAAGCAAGAGAGAGAGAAAAAAACGAAACCCCGTCCCTTTTTAAGGAGAATTCTCCTTCGCCTCGGACGTGTCACTCCTTGATTGGCTGCAGCCCATCGGCCGAGTTGACGTCACGGGGAAGGCAGAGCACATGGAGTGAAGAACCACCCTCGGCACATGCGCAGATTATTTGTTTACCACTTAGAACACAGCTGTCAGCGCCATCTTGTAACGGCGAATGTGGGCGCGGCTCCCAACATCTCCCCCTATCCTTTTAATAAGAGCAAATAGGCCACCCATATTAATGAGAGTGGAGATAGAGGTCAAATCCCCAGTGTGTAGGTAAAGGAGCCATGTACAGGATTAGCTCTTAGGCTCACAGGCTTTTACCCAGAGCAACCCTGACCTGCTCCCGTGTCGTTTTGCCTGGGGGAAGGGAACTAGGACACTGAACCTTCATGAAAGATGACATGTCTCCCTAGAATAGGCTCATATATGCCGCAGAGCCTTTCCATTGCAGTGCTTAGCCGTGCAACTCTCTCGGGCTGCTGAAGCACACTCACTCTATCCCGTGCAATGAGTCTAGCCTCATGGGATATAAGAGCTGAGTGGCCAGCGACCTATTGCCTAAGCATAGATATATCATATATCAGGGGGAGCTCCATGTTCTAGTCCTGCAAGCGCCTGGGCAATAACCACCTTGTCTCTCCTAGTTTGGGCCTTAAGCTTACAGACCAATCAAAGAAGCAACACTAATCCACAGCAAAGTGTATCTCCAAATAATATTAATTCCACCCAATTTTTTAAAGAAGGAAAATGCTGAGGAGATCCAATTGGGTAATCCTTTGGTCAGCGACAGGTCCAAGCGCGTGGAGTTGACCTGAAGTCTCAATTCCCGAAGGATCTGTTCAAATTCAGCCATCCAATTCTGTAACATATACTGAAAAAGACTTTTTGACAATTTAGCTGCCCTAGTAAATTTAACATACTGAATGGAAATAACACACAATCCCGGAAACTTTTGTTCACATCCCTGCTGAGTTATTTGTCATAATACATCTAGTTGTATCTGGACAAGATCTATGAGTTGATTAACCAGCATGAGACCTCCCTGTATCTTGACATTAGCTGAGGCCTGTTCATCTATGACTGTAGTCACTGAGGCTGACAAAGTGTTAATGGTGTCAGTCATCTGGACCTGTCCAGACAGAGCCAAGGCTGTCTGAATTAAGGCCAAACCCAGTTCCTAGTTAGTGGTAAAAAAGCAGGAGAATACTTGAGCATTATACATCACCGTCATTGGGAGTGGAAATGTCGACATTATCCCCCAACGCTGCTCTCTCTTTATTATTGACGCCCTGGACATCACCAAGACGAGGGACATTAGTATTCCCTTGGTCAGTCTGGATTTTTCGGGTGAGTCTTTCTGGTACCCAAAATGGGTTGTCTTCATTCTGTGGGAAAACACAGATAGCTCCCCTGGATCTTATCAAAATAGGATCCGGGCCATACCATTTATTATCAAGGACATTTTTCCATTTAACCATCTCATTGGGCCTATCTGGCTCTGAACAATGACGTTCAGCCGCAGTATGGCCATGAGCATCAATATTTAAAAAATTGAGTGTAAAGAGTGCCAAAGACACCGACACTCTTGGTGCTCGGGGTAAAATCTCTTCAATTCCCCTCTTCTGTTTTATAAGATAGGCTTTGAGGGTGCGATGCGCACGCTCAACAATACCCTGTCCTTGAGGGTTGTATGGAAGTCCAGTCAGGTGGGTTACGTCCATCTGACGGCAGAACTGTTGGAATTTTTGAGACGTATAAGCTGGTCCATTATCAGTCTTAAGGAGTCTGGGTTTCCCCCAAGCACTCCATGCCTCAAGACAATGTTGAATCACATGTGAGGCTTTTTCTCCGGTTAACGGAGAAGCAAACATGATGCCAGAACATGTGTCAATGGACACATGGAGATATTGAAGTTTTCCAAAGGAAGAAACATGTGTAACATCCATTTGCCAGACCTGTAGAGGTCGAATACCGCGTGGGTTAATTCCCACATGAGGAACTGGCAAGAACTCACAGCAGCTTTGACATTGAGTAACAATGTCACGGGCTTCTTTTCTTGTCAAGGAGAAACGACTGCGTAATGTTTCAGCCGTCACATGAAAATTGTTATGAAAATTTCTTGCAGCCTCTACCGGGGATGATAGGGCAGCAGCCACCACTTTAGTGGCCTTATCTGCCAAATCATTTCCCAGAGCCATGGGGCCAGGTAGGCCTGAATGGGCTCTAACATGAGTAATATAAACAGGAGATCTTCTAGATAACAAAACTAATTGTATCTGCTGAAAAATATTGGCAACTCTACTGGAAGGCTTAATCACTCCAGCCACTTCTAAAAGATTTACTGCATTAACCACATAACAGGAATCTGACACAATATTAAGGGGTTCTAAAAAGGTTTTTAAAACTTCTAAAACCACTAAACATTCTACCACTTGAGGTGAAATTTCATTATACTGTTTGGATACCACTTTACCATTAGCCACATAGGCACCTATGCCAGTTTTTGATCCATCAGTATATACCACAATCCCATTTTTAAGTGGGTTTCTTACTGTTATTTGTGGAAAAACAACAGATTGATTTTGGGCAAACTGTAAGATTGGATGTTTTGGATAATGGTTATCTATTTTTCCTGAAAAGGAGGTAACTAAAACTGCCCAATCATTAGATGTGGCTGCCAAGGTTTGAACCTGTGCAGCGGTATAAGGTACAATTAAAAGATATGGACTTTGCCCAAAGTGGGTGATTGCTGCTTTTAGGCCTTTAAGGGCAAGCTGTGCAATTGCATCAGGATACCAATCTATTATTTTAGCTGGGGATACATTTGGATGGATCCATAACAATGGCCCATTCTGCCACAAAACTGCAGTTGGCAATTGTGCTGTCTTAAAGACACACAAACTGAAAGGCTGCGAATCCTCAATACGTTGTAATTGTGCATTCTGTAAGGCTTTTTCCACTTTTTGTAAGGCCTGGTTAGCAGCTAGAGTAAGAGTCCTAGGGGAGGAGATATGAGGATCTCCTTCTAAAATACTAAACAAAGGCCTTAACTCAGCGGAAGGAATCTTTAAAAAAGGTCTGAGCCAATTAATATCTCCCAACAGCTTTTGAAAATCATTTAAGGTATGGAGGTGATCTCTTCTTATCTCTACCTTTTGGGGCACAATCTTATCTGGGGACACCACAGAGCCCAAGAATTGTCCTGTATCAGAAATTTGGACCTTTTCTGTGGCTATCTGTAAACCCCACTGACTTAAAGTTTTAAGTAGAAAAGGATATGCCTTTTGTAGCATGGTAAGGTCTTTATGGCACAGGAGGATGTCATCCATGTAAAGGAGCAAAATTAAAGAGGGGAATTGTTCCCTCACTGGCAAAAGAGCTTCTTGCACATAAAGTTGGCACATTGTAGGACTATTGGACATTCCCTGTGGTAAGACCTTCCATTGATACCTCTTATCAGGTTCCATGTGATTAATAGAGGGGATGGTAAAGGCAAATCTGGGCCTATCCCTTGGACACAAAGGTATAGAAAAGAAACAATCTTTAATATCTATAATAATTAAATTCCAGCCACGTGGTAAGGCGGAAAGTACAGGGAGACCCCTCTGTACTGGGCCAAATAAGTTCATTTGCTCATTAATGGCTCTGAGGTCATGGAGCAGTCTCCACTTTCCTGACTTTTTCTTAATTACAAAAATTGGAGTATTCCAAGGTGAGGTAGAGGGTTCAATATGGCCTAATTTTAATTGTTCCTCTACCAGTTGAATCACAGCTTCTAGTTTTTCAGAGGATAGGTGCCATTGAGGAACCCACACTGGGTCCCCTGTTTTCCATGGTATGGGTCGTGCTGCCCCAATGGCCGCTAAGGAAAACCCAGACCCTGTCTGTCTTGGTTTCCATTAGGTGAGATGGGCTCTATCCTTCCCTGTTCTTGATGTCCTAACCCTTTTCCTTCTTTATAACCCATCTTTGCCATGATATTTTTTGCTTTAGCTGAATACCCTCCCGATGGGGCGTTTTCATTGGACAAAATAAGGCCCAAATGCTGCATAATATCCCTTCCCCAGAGGTTAACCGGGAGTGGGAGCACATAAGGTATGAATTTCCCTTGCTGTCCTTCAGAGGATTCCCACGTCAAGGCAATGGAGCTTATAGTGGGACATGATTGATAACCTAGGCCCTGTAATGAATGAGATGACTCTGTGGTGGGCCATGCTTTGGGCCACCAATGTGTAGAGATTATACTTTTATCTGCTCCGGTATCAAGGATGCCTTCAAACTCTTTTCCGTTGATCTTAAGGCGGAGCTTAGGTCTATCATTTAAAGATACAACCAAATAGGCAGAATCATTTCCTGAGGAGCCCATTTTCTTTATCTCAGGTCCTGCAGATTTCTCCCTGGTATTATCAGGGAGGAGCAGCAGCTGAGCTATCCTATCTCCTTTACTAATAGAAAAAACGCCTTTAGGGCTTGAGCACAGGACCTGTATTTCAGGGGAATGTTGACAATCCATAACTCCAGGGTGGACTACTAAGCCCTGCAAGGTGAGTGAACCCCGGCCGAGAATAAGGCCCATGGTTCCCGGGGGCAAGGATGGTATAGGCTCCACTGGCACCGGCTGAATACTCATTTGAGGCATTAATAGGAAGTCGGAGGCGGCACGCAGGTCCACCCTTGTGGGTCTTCCTGGGTCGCCTCTCTGACTGCTTCCTGGGTCCTGACAAACCGGTTCCCATATCTTTGAGGGCCCTGGGACCGAGGGCCCGATGACCCGTTTTTTGGCACATCAGTTGATTGACTATCAGGTGGGGGAAGGACTCTGCCCTTTATATCCCTCACAGAGCGACACTGGTCAGCTCTATGATAACCCTTGCCACACTTAGAGCAAAGAGTGAGAGTCCCTCCCTGTTTATCTGGAGCTCTGCAATCTTTCTTAAAATGCCCAGGCTTTCCGCAATTAAAACATGTCCTCTGATCATTTCTGCTCATGGAGCGGTTCTGAGATTGGAGGATGGCGGCCGCTAAGCCTGCATTGGTGAGAGGTCCCCCAAGCTCTCGACAGACCCTGAGCCAGTCTTGTAAGCCTTTGTTCTTTCTTGGGGCTATGGCCGCTCGGCACTCCTTTGTGGCTTGCTCATAGATTAGCTGTTCTATCAGAGGCGCAGCTTGCTCTGACTCTCCAAAAATACGCTCTGCTGCCTCTGTCATTCTGGCCACAAAATCTGAGAAGGATTCCTGAGGTCCCTGGATTATCTTTGTCAACTGCCCAGTGGTTTCACCTGCTCGAGAGAGCGCCTTCCAGGCCCTAATAGCCGTGGAAGAAACTTGGGCATAAGCTCCCCAATGGTAGTTTGTCTGATCAGCAGAATAAGCTCCCTGACCCGTTAACAAGTCAAAAGTCCAATCTCTCTGCTCTGGAGTCAAAGCAGCTGCGTTTGCTCGGGCCTGCGCTTGTGCAGCTTCGTGCCAAAGCGCTCTCCATTCCATATATTTGCCCATACTAGGGAGAGCGGCTTTTACAACCGTTTGCCAGTCAGCAGGAGTTAGTGCCATGCCAGCGAGCCTGTCTAACTGCACCAAGGTAAAATTAGCATTGGTTCCGTATTTACGAACCGACTCGGCAATTTCTTTAATTTGTAAGTATTCTACCGGAGCGTGGACACGCCCACCCTCGGCTCCTTCAAAGACCGGAAATGCCTGTTGTATTTTCCTTTGTTCCTCTCTGGGAATGAATGAGTCTGCGCACTGCCTCTCTGCGCAGGGCCTCTCTGCGCAGGGCTGACGCACTACGCAGGGCGGGGACTCCGCATAGGGCGGACCTTGAAACCGACTGCCCTGAGGCCAATCAGCAAACTGGCCTTCGCCAGCCGCTTTTGGCTTCCTTAACTGATTAGCTAGCACTTTACCTGGCTGGTACCCTTTTTTCTCATAATGAGCTGCTTCTTCCTCCCAGTCTGTTTCTTCAGAGGAGAATTCTTCATCTGCTTCAGAGCTACTAAGAGCTGGCTCCCCGAGCCCATCCAGCGATGAGCACAGGCTCCTTTTCCTAGAGACCTCCGCTAATTGATCTTTCTTCTTTTCCCTTTTTCCTCTTTTTCTTCTAATCTCTCTCCAGGTATTCCTACCTAACCTTAACTTTTCCTCAGGTTCAAGACCCGTGGAAAGGCCTGTACGCTTATTTTGTGTACCATATTTTCTCTTTGCTCCTACTCTCTCTCCCCGCTTTACTTCTGATAGCTTGTCCTGAATTTCATCTAGAATCCGCCCTGCCTTAACCACTTGATAACATGTGAAAAGGAACAAAAGGGCTTCTAACACTAGAAAAAATTCAAGGCCAAATATACCTTGCAAAGCCATTTTCCACTTTACTTCTGATAGACTGTCTTGAATTTCCTTAGAAAGTTCAAGATCAGACTTACCTCGTAAAGCTGTACTCACTGGTACTCTCGTTCCCCAGCTGAAAAGTTCTGAATTCATACAGTTGAATCCTTCTTAACAGTCTGCTTTACGGGAACCTTTATTACCGCGACCCGCAGTTCTGGTTCTGGAATGAGGGATCTTCCTTGCGCCAGTCCCGAGTTTTTTCTCGTCCCGGAATTCGGCACCAATTGTTATTAGACGCGTTCTCACGACCGGCCAGGAAGAACACCACAGACCAGAATCTTCTGCGGCAAAGCTTTATTTCTTACATCTTCAGGAGCCAGGGTGCAGGAAGCAAGAGAGCAAGAAGCAAGAGAGCAAGAAGCAAGAGAGAGAGAAAAAAACGAAACCCCGTCCCTTTTTAAGGAGAATTCTCCTTCGCCTCGGACGTGTCACTCCTTGATTGGCTGCAGCCCATCGGCCGAGTTGACGTCACGGGGAAGGCAGAGCACATGGAGTGAAGAACCACCCTCGGCACATGCGCAGATTATTTGTTTACCACTTAGAACACAGCTGTCAGCGCCATCTTGTAACGGCGAATGTGGGCGCGGCTCCCAACAGTTCCTCACATGAAAGTGGAATGAATTTTAAGGTATCCTATTTATTTCTGAGTCTTATTTTCTGAGCTTCATGCAAAGAATAAGTTCAAGCACTATTTTTTTAAAAATCCATTAAAAATGTGAAGGTTGTTAAAATTGCTTTCTAGCGTCTGAAGCAAGAGTTCTGCATGAGATGAGACACTGGCGCTGAATGTTCAGACAGCAGCTAACCAAGGTAGCCCTCACATCTCACGGCTAAACCTGGGGGGGAGATTAGGAAGGCCAGTGGGAAGGAAGCGGGCATCAGGACTAGGAATTGAGGCACTAATATAAATTAGTTCTTGTCAGCTCAAGAACACTAACAATTACTCAGGGGATTAGCAGAGTCAAAAGTTTTGGGAAAGAATAATTTTAGCTTTAATAAGACTCACTAGAACGGTGTGTGAACGCCTATGTAATTTTGTTGTGTATCTTTTTCTTAATAAAAAGAAACTAGGTGTTCTAGCTGGTGTTTATTAGGAATCGTGTGGAGGATAGTGCTCATGTTTCATAAACGTCGACACCCTATCGAGGGCATTTGATTTGACATTAGCATAGGAGCTAGAACAGAACCTACGTTCTGTTCCAAGATCTGTGCCTTGTCTGTACAGATGTGGTCACATCCTCACAGGGAGATCTGTCTCCTCTTGTGATGAGAACATCAGTGCACGTGCCTCTTGATCTCCAAGGGATTTTCTGAAGTTTAGTGGTGCAAAATCTGCAAGGTTCTTTGGACTCTTTAAAGACAAAGGGAGGGCATGAAAAATACTCTCTTCTGTCTTGTGCACAGGTGCAGTTGAGAGGAAACTTAACCCTTGAGGGCAGTGCCATAGTGTAAAAACAGTAGCTGAAACAACAGTGATACTGAGTCTAAGCTAAGGTTTGCCTCCCGTATAGTTTCTTGGAGGTCTTGAATGTTCCAGGGAATTACAATTGTGATAAGCTATGAAATTCCCTTAGACATATTCCATCCATTTATAAGTGCATGGCCAATAGTTAATATGTAAAATTGGTGACCCCATTGCTGAGTTGTGGTGAGCACTCTAACTTATGTGACCCTTGGTTTCATAAAGAGTAATCTAAATGCCATTTAGAAAACTTTTAAAGAAGTATTACAAAGGAAGATTTACATTACATTTATAATTAGAAATGTATAAATTCATATGTTTCATGTAAAATGTGAATATAATGTAGTAATAGGTTCTTAACTTTCATTGGTAGCCAGAGTACAGTGATCACATTAATGAGCTTCCATATTTGAAACAAATGGATGGAGAAAGACCAAACTTTATTAGGATTCAGACCAACAAGAACTCTCACACACTTCTCAAACACTTGGTTGAGCCCTGTCTTATCTAGTGAAACTGGAGATATGAATAATCCCAGCTATTATTCCTCTAATCCCCTATAGAAATCAATGCCTTTATGCTTCATTATACGCATGCATGCATGTCAACAATACTCTTCATTTATAATATCACCAACACTCTCATTCATAATATCACCAAACTGAAGTGTCCTAACTGCTTAAGGAGAAAAGATTGAACAAAGAGATTGTTCCTTTAAATAAGAGAGCACGATCCAGTTGTGTATACAAGAATTATGGCGTACAATCTTCATGTGCATATAGCATCAATAAATCTTACATAAATAATTTTATTTATATATGTAGTGAGTTAGCGAGAACACAATGCCATGTAGTGAGACATAAATGAACCAGGGAAAGAAGGGACCTGTTTTCTTCCATAAATAGCCAAGCAAGTTGAGTTTAGCTGAAATTGACGGCAAAGGCAATGCAGACACTTAGCTGAATTTTAATCTTAATGAACCCAAACCCATGTTTGAACATAAACAGACCTGTGAAGTGTCTTCACAACATTGGGCATGAGACTCCTTTTGCAATTCAAAAGCATACTTTGTATATGAGTGTCCTTTTAACAAGCTTTGCTTGACACTCATATGTCTTAAACCATTGATATAATGAGGACATTTGTTTTACAAAATGGGAAGAAGATAGAGTTAAAACAGATTGTGTAAGTTTATATAATATAGATTCATAAAAGCGTACCACACAGACATACTCCATGTATCTGAAAAAGTTCTTAAGTTATCCAAATGTTTTCTATTATTAAGACATTATAATTTGTCAATTAATAACTTGGATAGAATAGAAAGCCCCTTAAGTTATGAATATGGAAAGTATGAATATGCACTTTTACTGTTTTAGCAACTTGGAGGGGCAAGACAATGTAGCAGTTGAGAGAAATGGTTTTTAAAGTCAGAATTGGATTTAAATATCAGCCCTGACATTAGCTAACAGAGGCAAGTTATATCACTTCTTCAAGTATCTACTTCCTGTGTTCATAGAAGAACAAAAGCAAATAATGTAGGCAAAGAACTCAGTAAAAGTGCCACCACACAGAGTATTTCATCAATGCTAGTTATCACCACGATGACCGCCACTATCACCACCACCACCACCACCATCATCATCATATCATCGTCACCACCATCATCATCATCTTGCTGATCAGTAGGAAAGCATGACCTACCTAACCCTAACGTACATTTGTCACATTTGTCTTCAGCTTTGGCTCTGCTGTATTTCTAGCAAGGGGCCATGAACAACGAAGAAAAATCTTGTCAGATGCATGTATCAACTTCTCTCTTACTATTATTTTTTTTCACATCTAACTCGGCCGAATGTTAAATGTGCATATCCAACCAGACATAGATAATAAAGGGAGAAGAGATCTGTAAAAGAGAGATGTCACCTGCTTCTCTAACTAAAAGGAAGAAATCACAAGAAAACGTGAAGCGAGGAGCTACACAACCCAGGAAGATTTGGTGCTGGAAGCCACATCTACCCAGGAAGGCAGGAATTTAGTGAAGATTTGAAAGCATTACAAGAATAGATGGAGCCATTAGATCCTAACTATTTCTGTTTCTTGGTAGAGGCTAAATATTTCTTTCTTGAAGGAAACTCCAGGTTGAAAAACACATTTCATTGAAAGACTATATATGGCTAGTAAGAAACTCAACTTTCTTACACACACTGGTCCACGAACACTAGCAATCATATGTGTGTGCCACAGGAAGGTCCCTCAGACAGCCATTAAGAAACCTACTTACAGAAACATCAAGAAACTTCTCAAAGAACAAGGCAGCTGAAGAGCTAACCATGTTATAGTGAATCCATAGTAAGAGTCCCTACCTGTGAACTTTTGCTGGCATATTTATCATCTTCTGTGTCATTATTGCCTCACTTGTGTGCCTCATTCTAGAATTTAATATATATAAAATTTTCTTTGATCACTATATTCTTTTATTCTTTTCCTGCTTCTAGAAAAGCTGTTCCTCTTCTCAAGCTCCCCTCTTAATGGTGTGTGTGTGTGTGTGTGTGTGTGTGTGTGTGTTTAATGAGAGTTTTCTGAATGAGCATGGGCAGGAGCAATGTATATCAGAGTGTGCACACACTTGTGTAAATAGGACCCTTCTTTAACTACCATAGCTCCTCTGGAAAAGAGCGACCTTATGAGACCTATTACCTGCTCATGTATCATAATCAAGAAGGTCCCAGAGCATCTCCAAGCAATACAAGCTTGTATATTCCTCTTGCTTGACCTCCAGCACTAGATCATATCAATATCATGGAGGACACCATTCAATTCAGTTGTAGCACAGAGAGAAATCAAGGTGGAACTGACTTTCAACCTCCCTCCTTGCTGGCTAGACTTCACAGCACCAAAGTAGGTTCTGCAGGCAGCTAGAGGACAAAAATCAGCAACTGTATTTGTAACTATGAACCCTGAAAAGTATGGTAAACACCTGCTGGATAAGATTCAGCTCCCTGTAGAGTAGTGGTATGGCTATTCCAGGACCAACCAGCGAGCGGCCTTGTGGGTAGATTTTTAAGTCCATCTCACAGAAGAGACTCATACCCATTACTGTCAACCTGGCTCTAGAGAGAACCGACCCGTTTTGATAAATGGACATGAGATCAAACCAGCCTCTAACTGTTTCTGTTTATACCCAGAGATTGGTGCTGCCTTCAGCCTTGATCAGAGAAGCATCTATTCAAAGTGGAAGAATCTTATTGCAGAGATAGCCTAATTGGTAAAAGTGCTGAGAAGAAGTGGCTGTTACGTGCTCAGCCCTCAAGGGGACATCTGTGTTACCTACTTTAAGGCTGAGTTAGGGGTTGTCGCAGCACTTTGAAATGCTGTGTTCCGAACAGACATACCCATCACAGCAGCGGCGACCTGCACAAGACCAAGGCCCTCAGCGTTATATCATGCCCCGCTTTAAAATAAGAACCGAGGGTCTTTCAGCAGAACTTCCCAGAATAAATTTGAGAGACTAGTGTGGGCAACAGTTCCAACCAAATCAACAGGAAACGGAGAAACAGAGGAAAACCTCAAAGGGACATCTATGTGTCCTCTTTGAGAGATAAAATAGTCCTTGTATAAGACTAAATAAAAAGGAATGAACAAGGACATGCTAAAATTTAAAATAAAATCATGAACAAAACAAAAAAATGAATAGAAAAGATGGTAGATATATCGGAACATTTCTTCTAGCAGACAGAATTTTTAAAAATAAAAACTGTTTAGGAAAGAAAGGATTTTGATCCAGATAATACAACATAAGGTAATCACAATCCCAGAAGGAAGAGAATCGAGAAAATTCACAAGAACAATCAGAGGAAAAACAATCAGAGAAAATGCACATAGCAACAACATTCCTGAAGAGGAAATCTTAAAAGAGAAACTTTATCTCTAACTTGATCCTAACAGAAGAGATACAGCAAGAGTCTGGGATACCCTAGGCACGGCCCTGAGCGTTTGTGGCTGTTGAGACCTGGTGTTTTATTTTATTAAGAGCAGAGTCCATTCTAAATGTAATTGAGGAAAATACGTAATAATAAAAATATTTAAAAAAAAAAAAAAAAAAAAAAAGAACAGAGTCCAGGAACCAAGAGCTTTAATAATGGAGATGGCCAGGGTTTGGGTGTCTCAAGGGGGGAAAATGTACTTATCTAAAAATATGGCTTGTAGACAGCACACACTGGGAATGAAGGCGAATTCTCGTTTGTTTGTTTGTTTGTTTAGTTTGCTTCTGTTTTGTGTGCTGCCACTGAATCTTACAGGTCATAAAAAATAACTAACTCATGAACTTTTTCTGGTATAAGAAAAGAGAGGGAAAAAAACCTTGTTTTTGTGCTTATTAAATCATAATGGAGTATCCCTAGATGATATATATATATATATATATATATATATATTTTTTTTTTACTCAAAAGCAACGAAATAAAAAAGTAGTCACTTTTTTTTTTAAAGTCTGTTATGGTATTCTAGTTTTCTTTAACAAATGACGGCCTATCACAGCAATTGATTCTCTTCCTCAGTGGTACCATCTCACTATCCAATACCTAGCAGACCAACTTAGGCAACAGTGAGCTATGGATCTCTGAGAAATAAGAGAAATAGCTGTGAGTGCCAAGAAAATTTACCTTAGACATTTCCTCTGACCCTCTCATTATTTCTGGCTACCTGATTGGCAATAGTGACAGCTCTCTCCTGATATAATTTCCAGACTGCTCTGAGTGCTCCTCATAGCACCCTGACGACCGGGCAAAGGAAAATGAAGAAAACATGTCCCTCCCTTTGGTTACAAAAGACGTTCCAATTATTGTTAACAATCGACTTCTTTCTCCTTTACTTTCCAGTCCACAGTGCGAAAGCGAAGATGGATACTAATAGATCAGTATGAAATAGTTATAATAAGCTCTAAGAAGTTTCCAGAAGCAGAAACTAAACTGAAATTCGGCGTGAACCATTGTACTGAATAGGGTATTTCAGGGGTTGCCAGCTCTTCCTAGTGAGGCTCGATGAGTTTTCCTTGAAGTCTTCTTCATTTTTCTCGCAATGGCTGAGCCTCCCTTTCCAAAGCACTGGGCAGGTTATCCTGGAAGGAACTGAGGACTCTGCAGCTATGTACCATTTCGGTTTTAGATGAAAGAATCTGTGTGCGTCTGTGATACTGGTACCCACGCAAGGAAGCGCTAACCAATCTGTTCCCGGGGAAACAAAGTGTTAGGAACTAGGTTGTGAATAAAGCGGTGGGGAGCTTGCCGTGGTTCCATTGGTCATAAGTGAACTGGGTTTTCCTCCTTTGGCACTACTCATCTTTCTCCGGTAACCACCTTGACCTATATAAAATGTTTGCCAGTGGTAAAGTTCAAGCGCGTGCGCCATGAGACTGCTGAAGCTGAGCGCACCGTGCTCAGTTTGTCTTGGAGCAAGACGCAGTTGCTGACTTACTGAAATGCCCCACTGTAATTCTCCTTCTGTGGCAACAGGTTCTAATGGAAGCCAAGCATTTGCTTTCCTCCCATTTGAGAACGACACCTTGATTTACATTTTTTCCACCTTTTCTTTAGGCTGATACAGACCTAGAAAATCACAAACGGCTATGTTTATCAACACACATAAAAAGAAAAACCCAACCAAACACGAGACAGAGACATGTTGGGGGAAAGGCAGTTCTTCTGAAGGCCAAAGAGCACAGCGGTGCACAGTGACTTGGGTAATGTATTTTGACTGGTAATATGTCACATTAGTGCCTTTGTGAAAACCACAGAAATGTCTGTCTTCCTGCAAACAGACACTGCGCTCTAGAAACCCATAATGTGAAGTTTCAGATCAGCGCTGGCCTGACTCCCACCTGCAGAGACAGAAGCTTTTTAAGTCCATGTGTACCCTGATGCACAAGTCCCCTCTTCCCCCTACCAACTCCATTCTAAACACACAGAGTCGTAAAGAAAGCACACCTCTAGGTAAATACCACAACATCTCATGGAGAGGCTCAGTAAGAACTGTAGAATTACCTAAGGAGAGAACTTATTACTTGGGCTGGAGAGATGGCTCAGAGGTTAAGAGTACTGGCTGCTCTTTGAGAGGTCCTGAGTTCAATTCCCAGAAAGCACATGGTGGCTCACAACCATCTATACTGGGATCTGATGGCCCCTCTTCTGTTATGCAAGCATACATGCAAATAGGACATTCATATACAAAATTAAATTGTTTTAAAAATTCTTTCTTAATTTCTTTTCTCCTAAAGCTTATACACACAGACTTACAAGTATTTAGCTGGTTTGTTTTTAGTTTGGCTTTATTTGTTTTAAAGGAAAGTACAGGGGGATCTCCTGAGAAGCCAAAGACACTGATAAAGGCTTGCTGATGAAAATCTTCCAGATGGGACTACTTTCACTGAAGGTCAATTACCAGCCGAGTGTCTCTCATCTTAATGATATCCTTTAATGACTCTTCTTCCTCTACCAGAAAATGCAGTCATGAAAACAACTCAGGCTGAGAACGGCCCAGTAACCCTTATAATCATGTTGCAGCGACAGATGAGAAGATCAAAGGACAGGTGCCCTGGGAAGCTGGAGTTTCCATCTAGTTACAAAACATGAATGTGCTACACAGTATTAATATGGTTTTAGCTTCCAGATTTCCAAATTCAATGCTTAAAAAAAACGCTATGGTTGCCTTTATTAACAAACTTTCTTCAATTTGCTCCTTCCAATGTCTACTAGCCATTAGCAGTTCTTCACATTTTGTGATTGTGTTTCCATATGTTTACTAGCTAATTTACATCTGGTAAATTATGTTGAAACCCCGATAGCATTATAAAGTTTCTAGGACAGATATTAGGCTATCATCTCCCACAATAAAATGAGAAAAAATAATCTAGTGATTGAAAAAATACATAACTATAATCTGCTTTCAATCTATTAGAGAGCAAATGAAGAGGCAAGTAGAGGCTTCAAGATGAGAGATGTTGACTGCTGTTTCATGATAATAAAATATAGGAACAGATAATGCTTGGAATGATGGCATTATGTTTACCAGTGTCCTAGGATTTTATTATTGCTTCGGTCCATCGTTTTAATGGATGTGTTCCGTCTCAAGTTCATTGTGATTTTTAAGATAGCTACTGATGCTCCAGCCATCATTTGAACACTTCCAAGCCAAAATCACAAAGAACACAAAGGTATAAATTCCCTCAGGCCAGAACCCCTTCTGCTTCCATTTCACTGTCTATATTCCCCTTTAAGGGAGTCTGCGGGATGTAATCTTTTGATTGAGTAGATGCTACGTAAATAATTAAGATTTACATGGTAATCTTAATCCCCTTGGTTGCCAAGTGAATAAGTCTGTTAAGGATAGTCAACGACACCAACAGTTTTTGTAAGTATAGGCCTGATATCTCAAAATTGTATGGGATTTCTATCTGCTAATATAGAAGACAAAAAGGAAGAGCAGAAATATTAAGAGCTCTCCTCAAAACTAGAAATCAAAGATGTTAGTCAAAGATGCGCAAACAAATTCTAGACCTTTGATCTCTTAAGAAAACCCTAGTAGTGACAAAGCAAACTTGGATGAGGTCAGCCCAGGAAATGTAGCTAACCAACATCAATAATAACACATCTTTACCTGGGTTGTGCCCTGTGACTCACACTTCAAGTCTGACAGTCATAACTTGCTCCCAAGCTGTGATATCCAGCTTCTTTGGCTATAAAGTGAGAATCAACATATTTGCCACAAGTCCTGTTTGCAGGGCCACCAAATTACCAACAAAATGAGAGGCAAATGAGAGCCGTCCTGGATACTGTGACAATAAGAGTTGCCGTTTGCAGAAGAACAGAGTGTTCTGCACTCATGGCAAAAACTGCCACTTGAATTGCATGAGTGACTCTAAGTCTTTTTTGTGATGTTGTCCTTTCAAACACAAACACCATGTTATTATGGTGCGTGTTGAATCTGACATTCTCAAAACTGTGCACATCATTACACAAAGGATGCTTTGGGCATTGATCTCATCTTCTTCATCTTCTCTAAGATTATGGTTGGCGATTGCTGTGATGCTCCTACCAGGAACCTTCTCAGCCAACTACAGTCCCCAGTCACGACTTACATGATAGATGTCGTTCTACACTACCGGGCTCTGTTCGTTATGTTACTTCAATTCCGTTTGAAACTTCTTGAAGGCAAGGCCAACAGTATGTTTATTTTGCACGATGCCCAACGTGTGTTGATTCTTCCAGGTTTCTTCACAATGCTTGCAGCATTCCAAAGCACTTTCCTTCCTTCCAGTGGTTCCTTCTTCTCTCTCAACCCCACCAAGTTTTAACTGAGATAAACTAAATGATCTCAGAAACCCACATCAAGGCCGGGCATTGGTGGTGCACGCTTTTAATCCCAGCACTCGGGAGGCAGAGGCAGGCGGATTTCTGAGTTCAAGGCCAGCCTGATCTACAAAGTGAGTTCCAGGACAGCCAGGGCTACACAGAGAAACCCTGTCTCAAAAGAAAAAAGAAAAGAAAAGAAAAGAAAAGAAAAGAAAAGAAAAGAAAAGAAAAGAAAAGAAAAGAAAAGAAAAGAAAAGAAAAGAAAAGAAACGCACATCATAGCAAACCTGTTTGCTTGTTTTGTTGAGGCAGGGTTTCTCTGTGCAGCCTGTGCTGCATGGAACTCTGTAGCTCAGGTTGATCTAGAACTCACAGAGCTCTGCCTGGCTCTGTCTACTCCCTAAGTGCTGGGATTAGAAATGTGCACACCATGGCCCAACACAGCAAACTATTATTATACCTTTTTGATATATATATGTATATATGTATATATATACATATATATATATGTATGTATGTATGTATGTATGTATAAACTTAGATGTGCCTTGATCTATGCTCACACTTACTCTTTTCCTGACCATCTCCCATTTGTATTTTATAGATTATACAATATCCATAAACTGATACAGTTACCTCTCTTTCCACAGGTCTGACTTTTTTGAATATGCTGATAACCTCCACCCAATTGCCCTTCTTTCTTTCCTTTATGGAGAGGTTCCATGTGAGAAATGGTTTTGTGTTTTGTTTTGTCTTATTTAAATCAATGGGCTCCTATTTCCTGATGGTTCCCCCTTCCCTTGTGCACTCATGAGCCAACTTCCCTGTGCACTCATGAGCCAACTTCATCAGATCATAAGGTTCCCACCGGTGGGATGTGCTGGACTTTGAGTCTCCACTTACATCAGGGACTAAAGACAAGAGTGATGTTGGCTCTGATTGTCTGCTAGCCCAGTTTGGGTTTTGGTACATTCTTTTTGCAAAAAGAATTGCCTTGATGAGTGATTTTTTGCTGTGTGTGTGTGTGTGTGTGTGTGTGTGTGCATGTGTGACACCAAGATTATTCATTGTTTATAACAGCTCATATAGGCTCCAAGGTAGAAGTTAATTATTATCCATGGGAAATTCTGCAAACTTGATGTTAACTCTCTGCATGCTCCCACTCTTGCTCCTGCTCTCTGGAGTTTGGAGTGTCCCGAGCTCACAATTGTGTTCACTCCCACTCCAAGCATCTGATGCACTTGGACCAGCTGATGATTTGGTGAGAGGGTGCTCATCAGTGTGTGTGACACCAATCTAAATAATCTTCAATCATTATTGAGCATCTAACTGCTTGCCATTATAGATTTTATGTTATCTGATTCTATGTCCACAGTGGCTAGATAATCCTTAGATATAAATATTATCATATCTCTTTCCTCCCTTTCAGTTACTCTTTAAGGCCTACAGTTACCCATTCTGTAGGAAATCCTGTCTCTCTCCCTGGAAACTCTCTCTCCAAAGTGTCTCAAAACCTCAGAGAATGTTCAGCTGTCAAAATATAATTTCATTCTAAACTTGTGGAGGTGAAAGAATGGCCAATTAGCACACAAGTTTCTCTGTGTTTGTCATGGACTATCTGCATATTTCCCTGTCCATGGCAAAGGTCTCCCAGACGTCTAGGATGACACAACCCTGGGCTTCAATATTGCAGATCTTTTGATGGAAATCAGTTATTCCATACAAATCAGTCTTGCTCAGCATAGTTAGAGGCATTCACTGAGCTGGGGTCCCACTTGCCCCAGCCCTACCCCCACCACAGCATTATGCCATCTAGGGATTGTCACATCACTATGCTCTCTAGATAATAGCATGGATTATTCCCTGAATACATGCTAATGGCATCATCCCCTTATCACTAAAGCAGACCAAACGTTGAGGAAGGGTTTAGTCTCTGGTCCCAAAACTCCTGCCTTTCTTGGGTGATTTGCCTCTCTCCCTAATGACGTCATCAGAGGGCAGTTCCTTTTATCCCCTTTGTTGTATGACTATAGGTACAATATTTACATAACTGTGGGAGCCCACTAAATGACCTTTGTACAAATAATACATGCTTAAACCTCCTGCAGGATTTTCAATAATAAAGTCCCAGGGAAGTAGAGATTTAGGATCTCTCCCTGTGTGGTTACTCTCATATTCATGAAAATGCTTATTGTACTATGTAAGGGTCATTTCCCCCAAATTCTTTTACTTTAGGGCTAATTATAAGGACAAGGTGAGGTTAGGCCAATTGAAACTCTGGTCCTAAGTGCCCTTTCCTCACAGATCAAGGGCATAGCCACTCTAATGATCAAGTATTCAAAAAGAAAGAAGGAAAGCTTTGCTCAACCAATCCAATAAGACAAAAAAGAGATTCATTGAGAGGTAAATATTTGACATTCCAGAGTCATATTTGGGGATGAATACAAGAATAACGTTTCAATTAAATGACAAAGTCAGCCATGGTGTTGTTTGGTTGGTTTTTTTTCCCCACCCTATGTTTATTTAAATATAAGGGAATGCTCAGTATTAACATGAAAATGTACCCATCTAGTTGAGTTTCCTATAATACAATTAGAATGCATGCCTGTCCTGCCTGTGCCTCTAAAACCCAGATGCAGCTTACAATCAATGCCATCTTGAATTTGACAAAATGAACTTAGTAATCAGACTTCTCAATTGAATCAAATGACTACTTTAAAAAAGCAAATGCAGATAATCTGGAAATCGCCCAAGCACGGAGGTCGAAACCCCAGGATCAGATGTGAACTTACAACTCTGTGTGATATTAAATCTGACATAGACAATAGCATTATCCCCTCCAATGGGATGTAAGCTGTCAGCTGCAGGTGACAGTAGAACCCATGGAACTCTCATCCAGTGTGTTTAGCATATATGGGAGACGTGGGGTACCCCATCATTACAGCCGGGGGGGGGGGAGGAGTCTCAAAACATAATAGAGGGAAACACGTCAGAGTCATTAAGTTCCTGGCTTCTGACTCCATGCATGCCAAAGCAGTTGCTAACTGGGATTCTGTTTCCACAGTGGCTGAGTGATGGGAAGAAAGTGAACCCAACAGACAAATAGGACATTTCTCAGTAGCCTTCTCACTGCAAAGTACTTGGTGATCTTGTACTTGGATGTTCTTGGGTTCTGGGTGTCTGCAATGGTACCCCTCTAATTGGGTTCTGAGAAAACCAACTTTCTAAACCTAGGGAGCCAAGTACAATTGCTCAGAGGGTCTATTACATGTCTAAGCTACTTAAGTGGACAATTTATCAGGTCAAAAGAAGTGAAGAATTAAGGGTAATTAGGTCAAAATTGCCAACTGGCAGTCCTTAAGCCAAAGCTGGCCCACAGATGTGGACTATTTGGCTCACACACATTGTTTAAAAATTGGGAAAGCTCACATTAAATTTCACATTTCTTTTCTCAAAGAGAAAGAAGAAAGAAAGGTTTGACAAAGGGAACCACGCTCTCTGCTCAATTAGCCCTACCTTCAGCCAATCAGAAGCTGCCTCCATGGAACAGGCTGCTTCTGCCATCTGCCCATGGTCCCCAGACCTTACAGTCCACAGCGTCTCCCTTTATAATTCTCATCTGGCCTCGGCACATTTGAGCTTAAGAACCAATGTCCTTTAATACTAATTTTCATGAAATAGATAATTCATGCTCGTGAAAGCCTTTTCACAGAAATAGATAATTTTGGTGATTTGAGTCAAAGGAATTACTTGAAAACGAACTCTACTTTCTACCATTACAGCCATCATCATGGAGAATAGAGAGTGTTCAAAACAGGACACAGGTGTGGGTGGAATAGAAAGATTATCAGACGGGGCTTCTAATGAGTAGCTGGACCTGCCACAGTAAATATTTAATCCCCGAATCTGTTACACGGGAATAGTAATGTTCATCATATGTACACAGACGTATATAATTGAATCATGTAGCATGGAGTTCTTAACTTTATAGAACTTCAAAAATGTCTACCGAATTAAGTTTTGCCAATTTCGTTACTTTTATTTTACTTTGGAATTATTCCAAATTGACTCTTCCATAGTTATGCACTGTGATGAGGTAAGGAAACTGACATTTGTTGGATGCTGAACGTATGCTGTTTCATGAAGCCCTCGCAGCAAGACCATTAGGCAGTCCTCCCCCCTTTTATAAACTGAAAATCAGAGCTCAGGAATTCCAAGGTGACTTCCTCAAAGTCACAGAGCTGTCTTGAAAACCACAGTCATCTTACGCCAAAGCTTTTACACGTGATCACGTGTGCCCCAGTAGCCTGCGTAGAGATTCACTTTGGTTACCAGTTAAAAATACAAGCTCACCTATTCCTTCCCAAGCTTGCTCCATCAAAGCTTAAGGGGTGGGGGTGGGGGGCAGGTCACGTGTTTTTTATCTGAGCTTCATGGGTTTTCAAGCAGGAAACCTGCTTGAGAATGCTCATACAGGGTAGAAGTGAAGAAAGGAAACTATCGTATTCAATAGAAGAGAGAAAAGAAGGGAAGACGGAAAGGAAGGGAGGGAGGAAAGGTGAAAAGTAGGAAAGAGAAGAAATGAGAGGCAAATAGGAGAGGGAAGAAGCCGGGGAGAAGAGATCTCAGCACTAATGTGCGGCAGCTGCCGGACCAAGTGAAGGCTCTTACTAAATGGATGTGTTCTTTCTATGTGCGCCCAGCTTGTTTACTGCAAACCCAAGGAGTCAGCCAACAGGAAGCTCAGTTTGCCACTGCAGAGGAGTAGAGCACTTTGAACTCTGGGCATTTTGTACACCCAAATTACATCCTGTGATACACATAGTATTTGAGCTGTTCCGCAATACAGAAGCCAATTATTCTTGGCACGTACTTCTGTCGCGCTATCCGAATCGCCGTCCCTCACATGTGGAACTGTGCCACATCAAATGCACCAAGCCATAAATTCCTCAGACTCCCCAAGATGAAAGTCAAGGGCTGAAGCAGAAGACGGCTTGGTGCATATGCTGCATTGCATGGGGGTGCGTGGGTAATCTTATTTTGCTGGGTCTGTTGTGAGTAACTGGGGCTACCGAATTCTGTTTTGGGGGGGTTTGTTTGGTTTGGTTTGGTGTGGTTTGGTTTTTTTGGTGGTTGTAGTGGTATTGTTTTATGTTTACTGTTTGGTACATGCTGAATTTTTTTCTCTGAAGTAATTTGGTAACAAGTCTTTATATCCTCAAATTTGAGAGCAGTTACTTCATTATATAATTACCTTTTTATTTTTACAAATAAAAGTTATTGTAAAAAGTAATAAACTTCAGGGGGGAAAAAACCACTCTAGCTTCCATTTTGCATTGATAGTGAGTGGATTAAAAACTACAACTTGAGATTGATTAGCAGCATTTGTGTGTGCGCGTGTGCATGTGCGGGCACATGCATGCCCAAGATTATGGGGTAATAGCCAAAAAGAGGAAGATCAAGAAAAGGGCTAGTGTCTAAAGGCAAATGGACATTAGCTTCAGGTTTGAAGAAGATCCATTACAGTATTTTTTTAATGAGCTTTATAAAATATTAACAAATTTAGAGACATTCAGGGAAGTAGTACCACATCCTATGATGTTCCAGCTACCCCCAATCTATTGTGGCTTGATTATAATAAATGAAAAGTCACAGATATGAGGCATGGTGACACCTGCCTATAATCCCAGTTCTTAGAAGACCAAGGTAGGAAAGTTGGAAGGGTCAGTTCGGCTTGGGCTGACTATAAATAGCAAGACTCTCTCTGAAATTATAGTATAAAATTCTCCAAACATACAAAAATGAAACACACATGAAAGACAAGAGACAATGAGAATGTCAATAGACATAACCAAAGAAGAACCTTTCCATAACATAACATAACAGTGAAGTGTGTGTATAGATATGTGTGTGATATGTGTATATGTATGTATGAAAAATACTAACATTTGCAAGAAAACACACAAAGTAACATGCAAGTGCAGAAGCATTGAGTAGTATCAGTTCCTTCACTGGCACTAAAAGCTGGAAAAGCATGCACTGATAATCTTTCAAGCCCAGAATGCAAGTAACTGCCTATTAAAATTGCTACACCCAGCAAAGTAAGCGCTTACAACTGGTGATGAACTGAGAGCATTCAAAGGCAGACCCAGATTAAGCCAATTCATAAGATGAAGGCCGGCACTGCAGACACGTCTCAAAGAAAACAGCATGTGGAAGAAGGCGCCCGCATTCATGAGAACATAAGACAGCATCTTGTGAGAGGACCAGAGAAACAGAGACGCCTGGACAGAGCCAAGCATGTCCAACACTGAAAGCTAGGAATAACGGCAGGGAGTGGAGGAAGAGAAGAAATACCAGTCAGAGCATCAATCGAAAAAAATCGGAAGCAATACCCAAATTCTCCCAGTAACAACCTTAAGTGCAAATGGATCTCACAGAACAGAGAAAAGACACGGACTAAATGACTGGGCTCATAAACAAGGTCCAGCCATTGACTTTCTCCATGCAGTCCTTTTATTGGGCAAAGACGTCTAACATCGTCTAAGTGTCAACGTGTGGAAATCTACCAACCAAGAAACAGAAATCATAAACCAGCTGGCAAGATGGTTTTTATATGGGATAAAGTTGACTCCAAACAAAAACTAGTCAGAGGGGCAGTGCAGATATAATGAAGGGGAAAATCAGTAAAGGGTAGATACAAATAATTATTTATGCATTGTATTTGGGGATCTGAAGATACTAAAATTAAAAGAATAAAAAATAATATCATAAAACTTCAATAACCTACTTATATATTTGGATAAGTCTTCCAAACTAAAATTCTGTAAAGAAATTTCAGAACTAAATTATGTTAAATATCAACTGAGCTTAACGGGTATTTACAGAATATCCCAGGCAACAGAGTGCATTGTTCTTAGCAGCACACTGAAGTGTCTCTAAACAAGAAAAAAATAAAAATAAGATAAAAAAAAAAGTGTCTCTAAAATCTATCACATTTTATACCATAAAGTAAGCCTTAATAATCGTCTAATTCAAATAATTTCTTAATTTCTTATGTTCTTTCAGACTACAGTGGAAAAAGATTAGAAATCAATAGTAAAATACACCTTAGAAAACAGAGTCTCTGCGTGTGTGTGTGCGCGTATGTGTGTGTGTGCACAGAGATTAAGAAAATAATCTAATTATGTACCATAAGGCATTAGATAAAGACAAAACTAAACTTAGTAGATGTCAAAAAAAATAATAAAATATAAGACAAAAACTGAGAAACCAAAGGAACAATCGCAGAATCACCCACATGAAGGGTTGGACTCTTTGAAAAGATCAGCAATGTTGATAAAGCCCTACTCAAGTGAATTGAAATGAATTTGTTCACTTTCTAGAGAAGAGCAAAGGTGATAAAGCAGGGATGAAAGGGGGTTGCTATGGCAGATTCCAAGGCAATCCAGAAGATGACTAGGGACTGTGTTGATAAATGGACACCAAGCTGGACACCAAGATGAAATAGATACACTTCTAAACTCACACGACACAAACACAGAGACAAAACAAGGAACACTGAAATCATCCAAGGACAGCCATAACAGAGTCAGGGGAGGAACGTGGGGAGAGGAAAAAAAGGGGGTAAGCAGAAATTTAAAATCAACCCCCCCAAAGGAAAGCCCATGTTCAAGATGGTAAAAATGCCATGCATAACTTTTACATAACTTTTATCTCAGTACATTGTTATAACTGTTCTTTTCATTAATAGTTATTGTGGCTAATCTCTTATTAATACACACACACACACACACACACACACACATATATCATAGAGTTTGGTGCTAGCTGTAGTTTTAGGCCACTTGACACATATTCTGCATGGGTGTGTATGTGGGTATGGTATCTGTGCATGTGTGTGTGTGTATTATATAGGCACATCCATACTGAAACAAATAGCAGTTCTACTTAATAATTCCTTATGTGTGATGCTCTTTCCCTTTCCTACTGTATTCAGTTTCTTCTTTGCTTATTTCTGGCTAAAATTGATTATCTTAATGCATGAATAGTTTATGACCCTCAATTAAAAAGTACCAAAACTTTGGACACAGAGGTCAGGAAAGTAAACAAAGTTCCCTCTCATTACCAAGACATTAATTTAAAATTTAAAAATAACAATAATAAGATAGGCAAAAATATGAATTAATTTTAATAATGCTGATAAAGAAACGTCTGGAGCTCTGAGAAGCTCTTGGAGGGAGACTTCACTGTCGTTGGGACATTTAAATGGATTTGCTCAGGGATGATTACTCTCTATTGTCAACTAGATGAGATCTAGTCTAGAAAAACTTAGCTCAGCATGCCTGTGATCTGGATAAGCCAACTGAAATGGGAAGACCTGCCTGCCCACTGTGGGTCGCACCATCCTCTAGAATCACATCCCTATCTCATTACAAAGGAAAAATGAGCCCAGCACAAGGTTTCTCTGTGTAGCACTGGCTGTCCTGGAACTTGATCTTTAGACCAGGCTGATCTGCCTGCCTCTACCTGAGTGCTGGGATTAAAGGTGTGTGCCACCAACAACTGCCTCACTGTTTCTTTACTACAGATGGCTTAATTCCTTAAGCTCCTGTCTTCATGACTTTCCAATTTGATGATACCTATACATACTTCAAACTGTGAGATAGATGATAGATAGATAGATAGATAGATAGATAGATAGATAGATAGATAGATTTTAATAGATAGATTTTAAATTTTCCCTTTTTCCTAAACAGCTTCTGTATGGGTATTAAAACAAATGCTATGTCAGGGAAAGCTCGAGGTAAGAATGGTCAGCAGGAAGGACTATTGGATCGTACTCAATCCTACTGGGTCATCACCCAGTGATGGTGCCCATAAGCTGGTCTAATGTTCCATGAAATATGCCAGGACCAGTGTTGGCACTTGATCTATCCTGTTTGACCTCGCTCACGTTTAACTGAAATTAAGAGGCACATGGTCTCACAACTAGTAAACAGCAGGGCTGAGGTATGGCACAGTCTGATTCTAGGGATGTCAATGGTTTTTTTTTTTTTTTTTACCCAGGATGATCTGATCTATATTAAAATATTCATTAAATTTACAAAACAGGTATGGGAAGTTTGTGTTCTTTAACAGAAGAACTAGACAAGGAACAGGCCATGCTCTGACACCGTTGCTGTTTCCTAGGACTTGGTGTTTTTTCTCTATCTGATGCTCAGCTCCTGACCTCCCTCAAACCCTTTCCTCTAAAAAGAGGACTTTCCTGTGGGCTACAGGGGAGATAGTTCCTACAGATTTTAACCCTTTTCAATTTGCTTTATTCCAAGATACAGCTATGTAAGCATCAACCCAGAAATGTGAAGTTTGTCAGCAAAATGCAAGCTCAGTCTCTGTGAACATCTAGTAGGCATCTAAAGAGATAATGGAAAGCCCCTTAGAACCCACTCTTGCATGGGCTCTTCTGAGGATGACTGTCCCCTCAGTGTCTCCTATTGTGAACTACTCTAATACAGGAGTAGTCACTTGTGAGAATCCCAATTCATGGCTGAGACCTCCCTTTTCAAAAGCTGGCTGTTTGAGTGTGTCCTCCACCTACATTTTACCTCTCTAAATCCAAAGAGAATTTGGCAGAAACAAGGGCCACAATTTGCGAAAACCAAAAGGCTGTGGAGTGTCCCTGATCTGGCTGAATCTCTTGGCTGGGTAGGTGGAGCGAGGAGCAGAACAAATAGTGAAAAAAACTGTGCAACCAAGTTCTCATATATGCAAGAGAAACTGGGGCGTTCTCTGAGTCAAAAATGTACTAAGCCCAGGATATACGGTGGGAGGCACAAGACTCAATGCCAGCTCTTACGAGGCAGGGGCAGATTTATCTTGAGTTCAAGTTCAGCCAACTCTACCTAGTGAATTCCAGGTCAATCAGATAGATAGATAGGTAGATAGATAGATAGATAGATAGATAGATAGATAGATAGATAGATAGATAGATAGAGACCCGACCTAAAAATAAGTACTGATCCATCTCTATATCTGTATCATATACATATCTACCTTGAATTTATCTATATACCATCTATCTATATCATCTATCTATCAATTGTCTTTCTTCCTTTCTCTCTCTTCCTTCCTTTCTTTCCCCTCTTCCTTCCTTCCTTCCTTCCTTCCTTCCTTCCTTCCTTCCTTCCTTCCTGACCGTCAAAACAAAGTTCATTGACCAGGAGCTGTTCACAGTGTAGTTAGAGAAAAAGATAATATATACTAAATATAGTAAATTATGTGTTATAAGAAATTACATGTAAAACACAGGAGAACTGTAAAAGCAGAAACTAGGAGTAGGATAATGCAGAATGAAGTTAAAAATTAGATGGTCATGATGGCCTCCTGGATGAAATGAGATATGAACAAAGATTCAAGGAAATCAAGAGATTTGGAATGAGACCTTAAAGGGAAGTGTACTGTGGAATGTTGAGGTCTTAAGGCGAACCTGTCTAATGACCTTGAAAATCTACAGTGCAGCTGGGCTAAGTCATGTGACTTAGAAGAAGAGTAAGAAAGAAGTTCTGAAAAGGGGCAAGTGGCATGTCAAAATGGACACTTCAGGCTACAATTATTGCTCAGAACTCTAAAGGAATCAGTGAGCCTCAGTAAAGTGATGGGCAGAGGGATAACATACATACATACATACATACACATACATGTATACATGCATATATACATACACACACACTCAGATGGTTACTTCATAAACTGGAATTCTCTTCTGGATTCCTCAGGCATGGTGCCACATTCCTTGAATCCTATCACTCAGGAAGCAGAGGTAGGTGGATCTCTGTGAGTTCAAGGTCATCCTGGTCTACAAAGTGAATTCCAAGATAGTTTGGGTTGCACAGAGAAACCTTGTCTCAAAAAAGAAAACAAAGCAACAACCAAAATCAAAAAGAAAGAAAAAAGAAGGAAGGAAGGAAGGAAGGAAGGAAGGAAGGAAGGAAGGAAGGAAGAAATGAGGAAGGGAGGGAGGGAAGGAAAGAAGAGAATAGAAGAGAAGAGGAGGGGAGGGGAGGGGAAGGGAGGAGAGGGGAGGGGAGGAGAAGAAAAGAGGCCCCATAGGTTCATAGGGAGTAGCACTATTAGTAAGTATAAGTGTGGCCTTGTTGGAGAAAATGTGTCTCTTTGGCGTGGTTTTTGAGATTTCAAATGCTCAAGCCAGACCCAGCGTCTCTCTCCCTCTTCCTGCTGACTGCCAATCCAGATATAGACCTCTTGGGTCTTTCTCCAGCACCATGTCTGCCTGTATGCCACTATGCTTCCTGGCATGATGACAATGAACTAAACCTCTGGACTGTAAGCCAGCCCCAGTTCAAAGCTTTCCTTTAGAAGAGTGGCTACGGTCATGGTGTCCCTTCATAGCAATCAAAACACTGACTAGACAGTTCTCCAGAGTGTATCTACATGTGTGATGTTGCATACCGGCCCCCACACCACCTCTTTCAATCTCTGCTTGTTTAAGGAGAGAGCAAAGAGAAAAGGCAACAGCGACACAAACGTTAGACATAATTGGCTAAATTAACGCCGTAGGACGGTTCATTAAACCACAGATTTTGAAGAAATGTATTTTGAAATAAAAATGTTCATAAGCCAAGGCCTAGATGTATACAAACATTGGAGCCACACAGCCAAGCTTGTATGAATCATCACTAAAACACAGACAAACATTTGTGTGGGTGATGATGTGAATTTTTTTTTAAGCGGTTGATGTTAGGAATATCTACTTTGGGCACTCAGAGCTCTCATTCACTTCTTTCCTGATGTTCATCAATGTCCCAAGAGAAAAATGACATTAGTGGACTTGAGGACTTCATTTCTGATAGCTAGGCTGTACACTACTCTTAATAATAAGATCTACATAATATACCATTTTAATCAACCTAAGACATGTGTCCCAAGGAAAGACTGATGGAGCAGCCTCAGCTTATTTACCAAGGCTGACTGCTTCCCACAGAACCTACATACTTTGTTGGGCAATTTTGCCAGGGTCCTCATCTATGGTTGACTAAATAATTAATATTAGTTTTAAAATTACTTTGTAATAATTTTGATTCTGTGTAGATTTCCAATAGCACAGTTTCGACAATATCCTGACATGCTATTTCTCATTTCAGAGAATTGGTGCTTACTGCATACTCCTGACTGATAAGTATACAGCCAAAATGTGGGTATGAATATAGGAAATAAAATGTAAACTTTCGTCCAAAAACATCAGCAGCTTGCTTCCAGCATTTGTGGTACCAGGCTGTAGTGTAATGACCTGTTTTTGCTTAAACGAACCCCACCTCCAACCCCCCCACCGCCATCCCCACCTCTGCTCAAAAAAAAAAAAAAAAAAAAAAAAAGACCTTTTCTAAAATGCCTTCAAAGCACTATACGACTATCAAGAGTGGCTAAGAAGAGATAATATTTAGAAAGTTTAGGCCTTAACCTTTTGAGAAGTAATGATGTATGCCATTTATATTGTATGGTCAGGCTACAAACTGGCTTTCGTGGTTGTTTTTGTTATTGTTGTTATATTTGCTTGCTTGCTTCTGACTGACATACCAAACTTACCCAGCTCAGACATGCACAGACAGGTTCTGAAAAGAACAGCTGCCAGGAACACTTGAGAACATGTTCCCTGAGCATCGACCTACATGTATCATAACATCTTCCGTCTTCTACCCTGGTGCTTTCAAATGTCAGCCTCACTGCAATAAAACCTGCCCTGTTGCTGAGCTGCAAGGCTGCATACTGAAACACCCTTCTGAGGTTTAGAAGTCAATAAGAAGAGTCCCTAAGTGTGGGCAAGGTTGCATCACCCAGTGCTGCAGGGCCGAGCTAGTGAGGATGACTGGAGACCTTAACTTACACAAGGAACAGTGAGGACCATTTGTATGTGCTTGTGTGTGTGTGTGTGTGTGTGTGTGTGTGTGTGTGTGTGTGTGTCTAACAGAGTAAATGGTTAAAAACCAAAACAAACAAACTGGAGAAGGGTTTTATATTTTATGCTGAGACTGACCTGATCCAAGTTTTGGCTTTTAAATGAGTGTTTAAAAGTTCAATTAAAAGCTCAATTTCCACAAAATAAGAGGTTGAATGTACCTGATTTTATCCAAATAACAATAGTCAGCTAATAACAATATAGTTATCATTATTTACCTTTATAATGGTAAAACTGAATACCAGTGACATCCACTTTACAGTGAAAACCCAGTGGCTCTGTGTGCTGATTCCTCTGAACTATTTTGTTTTTTAATTTGTATTTAGCCATTATTGTTTCTTTGTTTCCTGGTGCCTTTTACCCAATACTCGAGGCTACAATTTCTTAAGACAGAAGTTACAAAATTCCAACCTTGTTGCTGACTGGAATTATTCTCACTAATAAAAGGCAGATTTATCGCCCCAATTCTTCAATTCCAGGGTCTCACTGCTATTAATTATTCAACTTATTATTAGACATGTTTTCTTTAAAAGAGTATATACTTGCTAAAATTCTGTTTTGTTCATCGGAGTTCAAAACATCTTGGTGTGACTGTCCATAGCTTTCACGGCATAAGTTAGCAATGACCGCCCCCCACCCCAGACATCCCCGTTCGCATACTTGGACCTCCTGCCCCCAGACTGCATGACTTGGTATTTTATTTCACGTTTGGGGTACTTGCTTCTATTCTCTCTCTCTCTCTCTCTCTCTCTCTCTCTCTCTCCCTCTTTTTGTTTTTTGAGACAAGGTTTCTCTGTATAGCCCTGGCTGTCCTGGAACTCACTTTGTAGACCAGGCTGGCCTCGAACTCAGAAATCCACCTGCCTCTGCCTCCCGAGTGCTGGTATTAAAGGCGTGTGCCACCACCGCCCGGCTCTATTTGTCTCTTTTAAGGGTTTATTCTGATGTCCTAATTCAAGCGCTTTCTGAGTAAGCCAGCTAGTACTTACAGATCGCTTCCTTTTCCTCCTCATTCTTATGGTGCTGTAAATAATCTGGGGCCCTTCACACACTCTGAGAGCCTTCTTCCCTGAGCTACACCTCAGCTCTTTCCCTAAAAAACAAAATCCACTATGTGATATTTGTATACGTGATGGATTTTCCCTTGTTTGTATGCCCCCTCCTCTCTCACAGCCCCACCTCTCCTGCTAGAACCTTTTTGGCAAGTTCCTCTCCTCTTTCCCTGTCTTCTCCTTTTCTGTGTGGCCTGCTCAGTCAGTTTAAGGAGATTTCTTACTTCAGCATGGGTGGGAACGTTATTTACTGGAGTGAGGGCAGCTTACCAATGACTACACTACTCCCTTCCTTAACCAATGGTAGCTACCCACAGTCCCTCAGTGAGGGGTGGGGCCTGATGGGCCCTTCCCTAGTCCATGATGGAAGGTTGGCAGAGCCAATCAATCTTGTGCAGGCTGGCAGGCATTGAGTAGATAACCGCTACCTTCATAAGCTCAAATACTATGCAACGTTCTTTGTCACTGAGAAGTATAGAATTGCTGATGTAGCACACCAGAACTAGATCTTGTCAACTGTTAAACCTTCAAGAATTTGGTTAAAAAAAAAACCAAAAACCAAAAAGCTATTAGAGCAAAGTGTGACCTCAGTCACAGGGAGAATATATTATGGCAATAAGCATACAACACAGGTCAGATTTTTTTTTTTTTTTTTTTTTTTTTTTGCCTAGTTTTGTCTGGGAACGCGGAGAGGGAGTGATGAGAAAAATTGGCTTACCAGCGCACTACACAATCAACTGTCTGGCTTTTTACACTAAACATACTTTTGCATGTCCCCACTATAGCTCTCTAGCATAAATTTAAATACTGCCAAGACTAAGTAATCCTCTTAAGAAACTCGAATTCCAGCATGGGCATGTACCGGTAATACAAATTAACTTGCAGATCTCTAACAGCTGATCGTATCTCCTGGTGCCCAGTGCAGAGTGCAATAGAAAGCATATTCTTCCAACTCTTCTAGTCCTTCTAGAGGACAGGGAGTTTCTAATCCAGGCTCCACCCTGTCCTGGAACGTCTAGACTAGCATGTTGAACTTCAGGGTTGTTTCTCATGCATCGCATGTATATCTGATCTCTGGAACTGTCTGGAGGCCTCTTCTTTGCCTTGGGCAGCCCAGGCTGGCAAGAAGCACTTTCTTCAGAGTGTCCCTTATGGCTACAGCAAACCTCCCTTATGCACATTGGAACTGTGACTTAGTTTATCTGCCGTTGCGTCATACAGTAAGGTGCTTCAAATTTTATGTTCTTCCCTTTGGCCTATTTTCTAGATATTCCTTTTCTAAGGCAAGTAGATGCTTTCTTTGGTCCCATCATTAGCCTTGCACCTAATTTCTAAAGCTCAATCAGGAAGGGCATTCTCAAAAGTATGTATCGATTTAGCCCGGTTCTGTGCCTTAGGTGAAGGACTCCATCTCTCCATCACACACACTCTTTTCTCTTTGACAATGACCAATAGTGAGGTTGATCCTAAAATCACCTCCAGAGCATTGTCTGCTTAATTTTTTTCCAACCAATCCATCTTTGATATTTACTATCTGTCAACTCAGGCTTTGAAAAAAAAGCCAAAAACCTCTTTGAAGGTAACCTTCATTTCTCCCTTATAATCCACTGTGTGCCTACATCCCGGGGGCATTCTTCCAACTCTCTCTTTCTGTTATTTCTTGTCACCAAACTATTCATCCCAATATGTGTGGCCTTTCCAATCCATTGAAAAACATTAGCTGCCCGGTTTCCTGCTTTTTACATGGGCGGTCTTAGTATTAGCATTGAACCAAGGGTTTTACCTTCATTTCTAAAGCTCTACTCCAGTCAATGTGCTTTCTAATACTACCTATTCAGGAAATGTTGTTGTAAAGCTAGAAATTCTGGGTACAGAGGCCCATTGGACGTAGTTCATTAATGAAGAAACTTAGAGCCCAGAAATTCAAGACCAAAGACTTGGGCTTGCAGTCTTGACTTTACTGTTCATAATAAGCAGTGACCTTCGGCAAGTTATTTGAGAAAGTATTGGCTTTCTCATTTGTATAGTATAAGTAGGCAATAACATAGTCTGTATACTGCTTTCCAGTGTCTCCATAATTTCTGTTAGGGTTTCTATTGCTGTGATGAAACAGCAGAACCAAAAACTGGAAGTTGGGGAGGGAAGGACTTATTGAGCTTATGTTTCCTCACCATTATCTAAGGACGTTAGTACAGGAACGCAAGCAGGGCAGGAACCTGGAGCACACGCTGATGCAGAGACCATGGAGGGGTGCTGCTTACAGGCTTGCTCAGCCTGCTTGCATAGCCTGCTTTCTTATAGAACTCAGAATCACCAGTCCAGAGGAATGGCACCACCCACAATGGACTGGTGCCCTTTCAGTCACTAATTAAGAAAATGCCCTCTGGCAGGAATCTTACAGAGGCTCCCTCCTCTGACGACTCTAGCTTGAATCAAGTTGACGGTCAGCCTAGACAGTACAATCTCTGAGCCAACCAATATTCTACCCTCGAACCCAGGAAAAGCATAGAATAACCATGTAAACCTAGATCAGGGAAAACAACTTTCTTATTGTAAACACAGCTTCTGGCTCTGCCCCCAAAGTGTGTTGTGTAAGTCCATGTAACAGATTTCTAGGTTTCTACTTCTTTATGTATTAACAGAGAGGCTGGGGATGGGGTTGAGGGGGAGGGGGCTCTTATCCTTGCATTTTTAGTAAAACATTTCTACTTGGTTCTCCAAAATCTTTTGCCTACTGTGTGAAGAACTAAGGTGCTTCCGAGGTTCTGCTGCAGAATTGAAATACTGAGGAAAGGCTCGTACTACAGATATGTGTAGCCAAAGCCGCGGTGCTCTCAGTGCTGCCAGGGCTGGCTTACAGTCACTCTAGGAGCTTGAGCTATTTTGTTCCATGGCTTATTAAGCCGGGCTTAGAGTACTGTCAATAATCAAATTCACTATGTATATCTTTAAGTGTTCCCCAAGAAGTAAAGCCAAACCTTAGGGAAAAGAGAGACCAAAATAATAATAATAGTAATAATAATAATAATAATAATAAATATGGAATATCACAAACCCGAAGTCCAGGGTATTTCTGTCCACAAAGGAAATTAACACACCTGAAAAGGATTTTTACTATTATGCATCTATTTCCTAAAGGATCTCCAGACATGGCTTCCTCCTACAGTTGACTGCCAAGACGATTTGCTAATTCCTGTCCCTCAACCAGCCCACCAGCATTTCCTGTTGCAAATTAGTGTTCCAAGCATTTGAGCCTGATCCTAAACACATCCAGACTCTGGGGGGCTCCAAGCTTCCTGCTCCACTGCCTGAGGCAAAGGGCAGCTCACCCTGGTACCAGAATGCGACCCTGTAAGTATGGTCCGGGTGGTGCCTGAGCCAGGAAGGTGGCAAAGTCAAAAAGACCAGAGAAAGAATGCCACTGCTTTCTTCTAGAGGAGACTGTTTCATTGAGGGATAGCTGAGTGTCATAGACAGGAGCAGGAGGGCAGAATGCTAGGGTGACAGGCACAGATATCAGGATCAACCCAGGAAGGCAGGTCAGAAAGCTTGCAATGCAGCTTTGGTCAAGATTAAAGGGAGAAATGGTCTGAAGGGAATGGACATAGTAGTTAACACTTACGTTGTGCCTTCTATCCTTGTAGAAGGTAAGGAGTATTGTATAGAAGTTCTGGCTCTGCCCCCCTCACTTCATTGCCACAATATACAAGCACATCCTTTTATATGCTTATGACCCAGGTCTCTGATCTTCTGAGGCTCAGTCTAAGAGCAATGGTTCTCAACCTTCTTCATGCTGCGATCCTTTAATTTAGTTTCTCATGTTGTGGTGACCCCTCCCCCCCCCAAATTATGTTAGTTGCCACCTCATAACTATAGTCTTGTTATTGTTATGAATTGTAATGTAAATATGTTTTTTTCCAACGGTCTTAGGCAGCCCTATAAAAGGGTCCTTTGTCTCCTCAAAGGGGTCGTGACCCACAGTTGAGAACCACATGTCTATGCCTCTGTCACATACTAAAAGCTTTGGGATTATCTTTTTTTCATATTTTTAGGGGAAGAGGGAAGGAAAGAAAAAGGAGGAAGAGCAGAAGGAAAAGAAGGAAAGAGTCAGGGCAAAAGGAAAGGAGAGAAGAAAAACAATCCCACTATTAAGTGTACGTACTAGTAGGATTTTTTAAAAAGACAAAACAAAGCGAAAAACCAAAATAAAACAAAAACTAAACCAAATGACCCAAGTTCTAGATATATGATATCCTTTGATAACACACAGCCCAAATCCCTCTATGGGTACTTAGCTCTCTCTCTTTCTGCTCTCACAGGAAAGACAGGCTAGATGTACATGTTCCACACGCTGCTCTCTCTATTATGCATGTATAATGTATATTTTGGAGAGAGATGCTGTTTATCGCGTCTTCCTTTTCAAAAGGAACTCAGTCTTTGGATGAGGAGCGAGCTCCCTTCCCGCATGCGTGTGCCTGTTTCTCTGCTGCCAGTGCATCTGACAGGGAACTTTCACATGATGCAATTTATTAAACCCATGCTTTCTGCCAGATTCTGCTTTAGTGCAAATGCCCTTTTGTTTCCGAGGCTCACATTTCCCAGGCTCAGAAGGGATTCTTTCTGGTGTGACTGGGAGATACGGATCTGAAAAGCAGGTCAGCAAAAGATCCCATGGACTTGGGAAGCTGCCAATCAATGCTGTAAAATAAAGCATGTGGCCCGGGGCTGCTGATATCATCAAACCCATGCTATCTCCTTCTCTTAGTGCTAGGGGAGGTGAGGGTGGAGCCTGCCTACAATCGGTAGAGGCAAAGAAAAAGGATTAGGTTAAATGGGAAATTTCTAAGAGTCACATTTCGCCATTTAAAAAAAAAAAAAATGTTTTCAAAGTCTGCCTAACTCCAAGACCTTTTCCAGACTAGGTGGCCTTTGAATTCAGCGTGAGGTGATGTTCTTAGGACTGCCTCTGGAAGCTGACATCACACAGCCTAGCGCGGACCCTTTCCAAACCTTCAACTTTTGTCAGTTTTTTTCAGTCAGACACTCAAAAGCTCTGAATAGTGTGTGTGTGTGTGTGTGTGTCTGTGTGTGTGTGTGTCTGTGTGTGTGTGTGTGTGTCTGTGTGTGTGTGTGTGTCTGTGTGTGTGTGTGTGTGTGTGTGTGTCTGTGTGTGTGTGTCTGTGTGTGTCTGTGTGTGTGTGTGTGTGTGTGTGTGTGTGTGGTGGAAAGTGTGGGGAGGAGAGGTTTACTTTGCAGTAGCTCTTTTGAAGTGTTTAATTCCTCTCTTGTAATCTGTGTGTGGACACACAGTGTAAGCTATCAGTTTGGGTTCAGCAATTCTGTTCTCATTGGCTGATGTTTTCCCCTGTGGCTCGGGGCTTCTGTCCAGCAGCTGGGTGGCAAAGTTTGTTTTATCTGGATTCAGAAATGTTAACAAATTAAAATCATATTCTCTCTCTGTTTTCTCTGTCTCTCTCCCTCCCTCTCTCCCTCTTTCTCTCTCCCTCTTCCTCCCTTAGTCCCTCCTTATCTCTCCTTAATGCTCTCATTTAGGTTGAAGGAGCCCCTGCAGCTGTGTGTGTGTGTGTGTGTGTGTGTGTGTGTGTGTGTGTGTGTGTGTGTGTGCATGCTCAGGGGAGCACTGTGTGTCTGCTTTTCTTCTTCTTTTTGAAAATACAGGAAATGCACAAAAGAAAGACAGTTCGGTTGGAGCCACTGCTTCCCCTCAGCGCCTTTCCCTCCCCGCCCCCACTCCCCAGCACCGGCTTTTAATTTTCAAAAGCACTGCAATTGCTTGGTGTGGTTTCAAGAGCTGGGGTGCCATTCTCCCTGATGATGACTCTGCTGACGTCAATGGCATTCTTATCGTGCCGAGTGCGACATCAGAAACCAGCCCTCAGAGGCTCCTCTTATTCACAGCGTCTGGGCTCTCAGCAAAACGCGGACCGGATTTCAGCAAGGCAAGGCTCCTTCGTTCCAGCAAGCCAGAGTTGTGCTCTGCAAAGCAGCCGCCTTAGTCTGTGGCTTGTCAGTTAGGATCCTGTCCTCTAGTGTCCTCTCCTTCAAGGACCCAAAGGGGACAAGATTGCTGAGTAGAATGTAGACCTCCCTCAGCTTGCAGATCCGTGTTCCGTGCTTCTGATCCCAGGATGGAAGCCAGCCAACCCTGCTCCTGGTCTGTCTTTAGGGTTCACTAAAGCTTTTGATAGAAGATTATTTTCTTATACTGTGTTGCAGGCTCAGTCCTTGAAGTGATCTTGGTTTTTACTCTCTGAATCAGAACCATATTGACTTCATACTGCAGTGAACACCTTTTCCTTCCTTTTCATAAACATTTTGTTTAAGAAATAAGATTGTGGGGATGAAGAAAATAACCATAGCTCAGTATAAAACGGTATCACTGTGAACTGAACATTTTACTGTCAGTGTAACTGTTGGAGAAATCTCACTGACGTGCTCAACTTTCAAGGGACGCACTAGGTTCTAAGTTCAAGTTCGTTATTCATTTCCTCCCCGGGAGCTGCGGACTGCTATTATGCTGCTAAAGAAACAGCCTCTGTTTGCAGTCAAGTTTATTAGGGTTCAACTCTACCTTCAGATTTCAGATTTGGCTATAGCTCAACTGGAAGGCTGTAAAGACCCAAGGACACTTAGCATGGCAGGATGGTGAACACCTAATCTAAGCAGGCATTGCCTGTCTGACATCAATACAGATGAATCAAATGTTGGTACAATCACTTCTCTAAGATTGCCAAACTGCCTATAACCAACTTAGTAGGAGCAACTGTTCAGAAGAAACTCTGTTTAACACCTCAAGGTAGAGCTATTAGTTCTGTGTAGAAATATTTAGAATCCTGACACTGAAGGATGCCAGCCTGTACTTCACTCAACCCTTCTGCATTCATATGAGGTACTGAAGCCCAAAGACGGTTGTATGGTGTATTCAAGATCACACAGTCATTACCCCCACAAGACTGATAAAAAACTAATGCTCACACTGTCATGGTATTCCAGTGCTGATCTTTTAAAATAAAATAAATGTTATTTTTAAGCTTGTTTTCTTTCTTTCCTTCTGTATTTCGTGTGTGTGTGTGTTGTGTGTGTGTGATGAAGGTGGGGGAGACAGTTGGTAAACTGACTGTGGGCTAGAGGATCTGAGTTAAATCTGCAAAAGCCATGTTAAAATTCAAGGTGTGGTAGCATCTGTTTGTGCTTGCAATCCTAGCTTAGGGGAGATAAAGACAGGAAGGTACTTGGGGCTCCACGGCTAGCCAGTCTCCCTTTGTTGATGAACTCCAGACCAAAAGGAGACACTGCCCCCAAAGGAATTGGATGGTTTTTCTGAGAAGGACACCTGAGATTGTTGTCTGGTGTCCACATACATCCACAGGCACACACATGCACACAGACACACACATGCATGCAGACCACGTATCTTAAAAGGATAAGAGGCAGGGCTGGATGTGTTGCTGATAATAGCACTCAGGAAGTTAGGTAGGAAGATGCTAGTCTAGCCTACACAGTGTGACTGTCTCAAAAACAAACAAACAAACAAAACAAAACAGAAGTAATAATCGATTTGATGAGTTCTGGAAAGAAATGGTAAGTTTTCCTGGATTCTAAAATACATGAAAAAGAAAGAGAGAGAGAAAAAAAAGAAAAGAAAAGAAAAGAAAAGAAAAGAAAAGAAAAGAAAAGAAAAGAAAAGAAAAGAAAAGAAAAGAAAAGAAAAGAAAAGAAAAGAAAATCCATGGGCAGCTCAGACCCAGTGTCTGCTCGTGTACTAGCCAGCCCCTACTGCTACGGACTAAATACTATGATTGACTTGTTCCCTAATTCATGTCATTGCTTGACTGGTGACCTGTATTTGTACTGCTTTGCCCAAAACTTTTGCCTCTTCCTTGGAGGGCTGTGGCTACCTCCATGAATCTCCCCCTGATGCTTTTTGCTCTTGGCACATGTATCTTATTCTGGTTCAGAATGGAGAGATGTGGCAGGGCTGAAAAATGCTGGCTTTAGGGGCAGGCGGACCTTAGATGGAGACTTGCTTGAACTCACTTGCTACTGTGTCATTTCAGAATCTTTCTTAATTCTGTGAGCCACCGTTTTCTGATCTCTTAAGTAGAAATGAAGGCTTCTGCGTTGTGGGTTATTTAAAGAGTTAGAGAGGATGTTTACTGAGGTCTGTCACAAGGTGTGGCACACAAGAGAAACCCAATACAGAATAATGGCTTGGATGAAGGCTTTGTTGTTTGTTTGGAAAAGGAGAAGGAAAGGAATAGGTGATATTTTCTCCCTGGCACTAAGAGTCAGCTCTTCCGTGCCACTGAAATTAGAGAACACTGTTCCTTTAAGACTTTTTATTTTCTGCTGAGAAACTAATTATCTAAAGCAAATATGAGAGCATCAGCCTTGCATTATGAGTTTCATAAAACATAATGGAATGCATTCTGCACTGAGTGTCTGATTACTCTTAGATGTCAAGTTGATGTAAAACCTAATTGTGCTCTTAAAAAATCCTTCAAGGATTATTTAGAAACTGGTCTGTGCGAGCTCTCTCTGAGTCAAACTGTCAGTGTTCACCTGACCGTTAATGAATTGTGTGCACTAAGCTAGCTTCATTCCTTCACCCGAAAGATAGATCCAGATTAAAGACCTTGGACTCTGGAAATCCTAATTGTTTGTGAGATGTTGAGCCATCCCATAAACCGGTGGTCCTCAACTTTTCCTTCCTATTGCTAATTTCTTTTATTATAGTTCCTCATGTTGTGATGGCCCCAACCATAAAAATTACTCCTATTGCTACTTCATAACTGTAATTTTGCTACTGTTATGAATTGTACTGTAAATACAATTCTTTCTTGTTACCTTAGGTGACCCCTGGGAAAGGGTCATTTGACCCCAAAAGGGGTCATGACACACAGGCTGAGAATCACTGCCATGAAATATATTTCACTGTAGACTAGGCAGCCGGAAAATTAACTCATTTTTATTAATAATGAGATTTGCATCCATCCAAAAGTGCCTTTCCCCCTTTGCAGTTAATAGTTTAATATAAAATTGTCATAAGACTTAACTCAGAAACACGTGGTGGTCACCTAGGCTTAAGTTGGCTCGTCCAGATTTCACAAGCAAAACCAAAATCCATCTGCATAAGTTCTAGACTGGATGTGAATCAGGGAAGCCAGACGTTGTAAGAGGAGAAGGATGTATGACTCACAGGAGGGTATTCATCTTTGTGATTTAGCCCTGGACTGGTGTATCAGAGGAAAGGAACTCATTGTCAACAGATCATTAGCCCTTACCTATCCAATACAGATTTGCCCCCTACACCTTAGTAAACTTTAAATAGTTAATATCTCTTCTTCTTCTTCTTCTTCTTCTTCTTCTTCTTCTTCTTCTTCTTCTTCTTCTTCTTCTTCTTCTTCTTCTTCTTCTTCACTCAAGCCATCGCAAAGCATGTAATAGTCACAAAAGCCAACCCCCAACCACTAAGGGAGGTTTAATACACACCTAATCATTCAACTCCCTTCATTAGGGATGCTCTTTCAACCTATGCCCCCAGCTTGATGGTCTGTGTCAATGTGAGGAGTAGACTGCATTTTCTAATGCTTCTGGCCCAGGGGACATCCCTTCAGCTTCTATCGTCCCAGAGCTGGTGCCTTTTTCAAACATAGGAAAGGTGCCTTAAGACATACACAATGCCAGGGAAGTCCCATAACATTTCAGCCTGAGTCCTGTTTGTGATTTAGTTGCATGTTCTCTTAGCAACTGCACTTTGCCTTCAGGATCTTGGAGACATTTCATTCCTGTACTTTGCTTGGGTCTTCTTTGCTCTTCTACCATGCAAGGAAAGAACTGTATTCTTGACTTCTGTGTTTCTACCTCCTACTTAAGTTCTGTTTCACAAAGCAGTCAGTTAATAAAATGTTGGCATGTACAGAGATGGGCCATGTCATGCTCTGTGCTGTGGTTTCCCCTGGAAATGGGTCTTGAGAGATTAGGAAAGAACTCTGTCCTGACAACTGGTATTTTCATGGTCACTGCCAAGCACCATACTTTGGTATGGTATTCTGAAGTAATGTTTCACTGGCCCTCAGCAAAAATTAAGAGAATAATAGTAGCAAAGCTAACGGGTGTATATATGCATTCACACACAGACACACACACATGCACGCGCACACACACACACGCATGCACACACACACACACACACACACGTGTAAGGGCGAACGCAAAAGGTGTCTATAGAGCTACTGAAAAGATGGCCATTCATTTGTCCTTTATTCAAATGTATAGAGAAATATAGGACATGGTCACTGCAATATGAAATCATGGTTCTAGTACCAGGCAGCTGCTCTGTTGGAAATAGCTTTATCTGGCGAAACTAAAAAGTTAGTGATTTTGTGTGGGGAGCTATTGCCTTTTGAGATTACAAAGTTGGGAACCTTAAATCCAGTGGCAGTTCCCATCAAAACACAGACTTGAGTGCTCTGTGATGCATGCCTTAGTCTCTAAGTTACAGTCCTTCCTTCTTTTATTTCCTCACTCTCATCTTTGCCTTTTCTTATAACTTCCTACCACTGTTTCCCAACTTCATCATTTTCAACATATGGTGGCTTCCATAGGTTTAACTGCGTTCCTTCACAGACTAATTTTATAGCTGTAGAAGAAGCATGCTAAGATCTTTAACTTCAAAATTATTAACATAATAATAACTACCAACCCGTTATAGCCACTTCAAACTCACAGGGATAATTGTTGCTGTAATCTTGAAAGGTACAGGTCGATAATTCTTTTCTGCATATATTAGAGCCCTCATGGAGTACCAAGTGGAGCAGGTTACCCTACTTGATTTTCCTCACTCCTTGTAGCAAGTTAGAGATGTTATAGCTTGAATGTAAAATAGATCCCAAAGGTTAGCAGCTCTGTCTATGCCTGACGCTCTTGGTACCGTGGGGTCTTTTAGCAGTGTGACTAGTGACTAGTCCTTTGTTAGTAGATGCATGCCCTTAAGTGGGACGGTAGGGATCTTTTCCCTTCCCTTTTACCCATATTGATTCTTGGTTGCTGATATAGGGACTCTGCCCCACCATTCATTCCTATCACCATGTTCAGCATCCCCCAACAGGCCCTTCCTGTCTTATGAGTTATGTTTTATGAGTTATGATGTCATAATAATGGAAACTCAACTACTGAGCACATGTTCTTTCTCTGCTGTAGTTCTGACTAGAAATATAACTCTCAATATGTGATGTGAAGGGATCCTGACTAAAGAACCTTACTATATCAATTTTGTCATTAGAGTGCCAAATTTGTCATTAGAATGTCAATGTATATTTATAGGCCATGAGAATATTTTAAGATAGCGTTAAAAATTACTTAACGTAACAGACGCATACAAGTCAAGGAACATATGAGAGTAACACTAGTTTAGTCTTCCTTAAGAAAAATCCCCGTTGCTATTCCAATCCACAGGGAGCCAGTGGCACTGGGAGCTGCTGTCGATACTCATGGCACTCCTAACTATGAAAAAGGGCATCCATTCTTCTGCTTCAGGATATAACTAACCTGAGGCCAAGATCATGTACTAGAAATATTATTGTCTGTCAAACCCTCAAGTCCTGGGAAAGCTGTTTCTAAACTTGCCCAGCCCAAGTCATGAGAGCTTGTGCGGCATTAGGAATTTGATTTGCTGAATCTAGTATTTCTAGGATGTATATTACAGTACATGTTGCCATCAAAAGTGCCACTCAGGTCCATCCCCATTCTGTTATTAATTGGGGGGGGGAGAAACCCCTAAAACCTCTCTCTGTGTCTCTGCCTCTTTCTGAACCTGTTACACACACAGCACAAGAAGGAAACGAGGAGACATTTTGTTATGAGAGACAGAAAGAAAAGCCCCCCCCCCCCCCCGTCTCATCATCACTGTCATGTGTAGCAGCATCCCACATGGCGGCGTTCGTCCTTCCTGAGAACTCGTAGTAGAATGAACGCTGGATCAATGATGTAGATCAATGAGTTCAGTCATTGGAAGATCTACATTCACATTCTAGCTTTTCTGCTCTGTAAGTATCAAGCAGATTGCTGGTATCTTCTCCTCAGTCCGAGGAGTCTACTGAATCACGACCGTTCAATATGAAAGCTCTATTACCCAAAGAGAGCATAATAATTTAACGACTGAGTTGTTATTATAAGTATTACAATCTTGCAGGTGACTTAGAGCTGAACACACTGAGCTCTGGATATGTCCTCCCCAGGTGATCTCTGCCCACTTCACCCTTTGGGCACAATCTCTTTTCTGTGTCCTGGCAGAAGCAGCTTCAGTTTAAGCCTACTCATGGCTCCAATTGCCACAGCTCTGCCTGTTTCCTGAAGGGAACAACAAATGGGCAAACGCCTCTGATTGGACAGGAGCTGCCTAGTCACTTGTGCTTTTAAGTTCTGCGCTCTGTGGGCAATCCTAGGAGGTCATGGGGGCATGAGGTCCCATAGGAACTTTAAGGAGAGACAAAACAGAGACAGAAAAATTGCTCCTAGGCATGCCCTGCCCATGTGGTGTTGAATGTTCCAAGACCCAGGCGCTCATGCAGCCGCATAGACAGTGTCTCTTGTAACTTAGCAAGTAGCTGGGTGTCTGGTGGAGAGGTGACAAATTTTGTATGCTTTCTCATCTTCCCTGGGGCTATTCTTCCCTGGCCCCCACTCCCCCGCCCCCATACTCTGGTACTTCCTTGGCTTTGCATGACCTCCCGTGCCCATCAACTGTTAGCATGTGTGACTACTCCTCTAGGAAATGTAGGCTAATAATATGAGATTTAGGGGTCCGTGTTGGGTGAAAGGGTGGGTTAATCAGACAGCTACACACAAGAAAGAAGAGGAGGACAGGAGGGAGGAAAGGAAAAAAAGTCCAGAATACCTGATGCCAATTCTACTTGTCAGTTGTATTTCTCCAGGAGGAGAAATTCTGGAGGTCACATGACCACAGCATTAACAGGGAAAATTAGTAGAACAAAGGGCCTTGGAGGGAAAGCTATCATGTATTTTATTCCACAGGGTTTCATTTCCATTATTCAATTATAGCGTAAGGTAACATATTTAGAACCACTTAACGCTATCCTGTGAAAGAAAGAGATTTCTCTTCACAAAGTTGTGGGCTTTGAAGTTAAATCAGGTAGAACAGGGTGCTAAAATGTAGCATTTCTTTTCCTCCATAAACATGCCCATGCTGTATTTAAAAAGGCCAGGCACGGGGGCTGGTGAGATGGCTCAGCAGTTAAGAGCACCGACTGCTCTTCCAAAGGTCCTGAGTTCAAATCCCAGCAACCACATGGTGGCTCACAACCATTTGTAACAAAAATCTGATGCCCTCTTCTGGAGTGTCTGAAAATAGCTACAGTGTACACACATATAATAAATAAATTAATTTAAAAAAAAAAAAAAAGAAAAACAAAAAAAGGCCAGGCACTGAGGGTCCATACAAAACAAACTCAATATCCACTCTAAAGCCTACCATCTCTCTCAGTGCTTGCATGTGATTGTCTATAACTGCCTTTTTTTCCAATGAGGACCTGCAGGAGTGGTTGCTGATTCATTTTATATGCTTTATTCTCCCTCATAGTGATGGTGGTCTTCAGTGCCCCCAAATTCCTCGCTGCTGCCTCCCTTCAACGTGCATACTACAGTCTTCTGCCCAGGCCTGGTAGCTGCAATATACATGATCTCATTATAACTGGACTCTTTCATCTTCGTATCCTTGACTTTTAATGACTACTTTTTGCATAGGCGTATTTGCTGAGTTGGCGCCTCACAGGTGGTTTGGTTTGTGGCATATTTTAATGGCTATGAAACTATGGGCTCAGTTATTGGGTTGCAGCGAGTTACATAATACATGTGTAATCCAGTGTACCAACAAGAGGATTTTCCTGAGACCATGAATGACCCAGAAAACTTCACGACAGAGCAACTGTTCCTCACTGTATGTCCACTGGGCAAGGGTGAGCTTAGCTTGAAGGGTGAAGCCCTTGCTATAAGGTCCATAGGTCTGCAGTGGGCAGGTCTGGCTATCATCCAGTTACAATAAGGAACATTTATTTCTGTTGCTATTTGGTTCCTTTTATTTTGATTTGGTTTGTTTTCTGTTCTTAGCCATCAGGCTGTTTTATGAGCATGTGGGCTAGAGTGGGTAATAATTGCTTTCTCTAGGAAAGGTTTTAACCTTTCAAACCCAACAAGATGTTATAGATACTCTACACTCAATTAAATGTGGCCCCAAACCACTGTTAGCGATAGCCCTGTCTTTTCCTCTTCCTGTCCATATTTACCTTCCGTGGAGTCCAGTCAAGGATAACCAGCCTTCAGGGACAGTGAGTCGCAGTTTGGGGTTTCCAAATACCAGGGGTCATTTGCAACCGACCATGTCACTGGTCCAGGAGGAGGACAAAAACCAAACCAGTTGACCTCTGTTTGTTGCATTATTCTCCATACATCATTCATTTAAGACATGCCTTTTCATAGTCCAGTCCCCACGTCACGTGACAGGGACATCCTGTGGGACAGAGCAGCAAAGTTCCTGTCCTGAGATCAAATGGTGCTGGAGTCTTTTGAGATGTGTGTCTTGGGATTTGTTTTCCCGATGATGTTCGTGATGAGGAGGAAGAAGGCTCACTCCATCTGTCCTGTGTCCGTGCAAACTCTACTCACTCAGAAAGCGTGTCTTCAGAATCTACTTAGTGATGGCTCTGCACCAAGGATCAGGATAGCAGCGGTGACCAGAGCCATACTAAGCTCATAAATTCATTTGTAAAAATATCTTAAAAGACTACATCATTAAAAAAAAAAGTTTATCCAAAACTAAAGTCAATTTGGATAAAATAAAGGAAAGTTTAATAAATAAAAAGGTGGTGTTCATTAACATATCAGTAAAAACCTAAAAAAATCCCAAAGACAATTGGTTGAGTTTTTTTGTTTGTTTGTTTGTTTTGTCTTTTTACTAAAAGTGAGATAATGAGAGAAGTAGCCTGTAAGCACACAGATAAATAGGTAATAGAAGTTATTTGCAGTTCAATCCCATTGGGGGAAAGTTTTTGTATGCAAATCTCAGGGTTAGTGATGGTGAAAATACAGCATTTGGCACATCGGTGGTGGGCTTATAAATAAATGCAATCTTTTAGAAGACAGCTCGACAGTATTTGTGAAAGTATTAAATTCAGTTTCACGGCTACGAACTTATTTGACAAATATACTAAAAGCTGGACACAGAGACGTTCAAGTTCAAGAAGGCTCATGGTGAAATATATAGAAGTAAAAATGGAAACAACCCATAACTCTTTAACAGAGACAGACAGAATATTACATATAACAGCACTGTGCAAGATAATAAGAGATAAGATGTTATTTCTACAGAGGCTAATAAAAGAGGGAAGCTATATTATTAAATTCTAAAGAGGTTTAGGCAAATTAAAGTTTGCAGTATTTTCTATCAGAATACAGAAGAAACTGTTAACATTTCATTCCAGACAGTCACGACCAGGTCACCAGTCACAACAGGAGGCAACTACAGGTATTTGTTAGTAGGGCTCTCCCAGACAGATGTGCTGGATTCAGTATCCTTGAATATTCGAATACTGAAGAATTGCAGATTGGTGTCTATTTACAAAGAAATGAGAATTTAAAGAGCAGTGTGTAGAAAAGAGGGAAGGTAGAGAGGCAGACTGGTCCCAGTTTGCCAGGAGCTTCACCGGTCAAAGCAGAGAACATCTCATATCCCAAGGGACTCCCTCTGAACTGTGGGCCACTGGGGCCTGCTTGGGGTGACTTTCAGAGCCCGAGGCATTGGCTGAATGCTGAGACAAGCTGAGCTGTTCCTGTTCCTGCCCTCCCTGCTTCCTCTGCCCAGATGCTGGAGGACCCTGGCAGTTTTTATAAGTCCTGATGTTCCTTCCATTTCCGTCTTTGGCATAAGGACTTCTACACTTACTACGCAGGTATGGCTTTTTGAAACAGTATTTCTAAAATTAGCCACCTTCTGGAGTCTTTAACTTATCACATAGGACAAAAGAAACCTGTGAAAGAAATGGGAGGGGAGGAATTCGGAAGTGGCCAGGGGCGGTGTTGGGTTCTGGTGGAAGACATAAGAATAATAAGGTCTAGGAGTTTTAAAAATTATCCTTTCTTATTTTATGTGTATGTGTGTGTGTCTGTGTCTGTGTGTCTGTGTGTCTGTGTGTCTGTGTGTCTGTGTGTGTGTGTGTGTGTGTACACAAGTGTCAGTCACATGCATGCAGTGCCTGCAGAATACAAAAGGAAGTGCTGGATACCCTGAAGCTGGGTTCATAGACAGTTTGTGAAACACTAATATGGACACTGGAATTGAAACCCTAGTCCTACATGCTCCACTATGTTCATAGCAGCCTTATTTATAATAGCCAGAAGCTGGAAAGAACCCAGATGCCCCTCAACAGAGGAATGGATACAGAAAATGTGGTACATCTACACAATGGAGTACTACTCAGCTATTAAAAAGAATGAATTTATGAAATTCCTAGCCAAATGGATGGACCTGGAGGGCATCATCCTGAGTGAGGTAACACATTCACACAGGAACTCACACAATATGTACTCACTGATAAGTGGATATTAGCCCCAAACCTAGGATACCCAAGATATAAGCTACAATTTGCTAAACACATGAAACTCAAGAAGAATGAAGACTGAAGTGTGGACACTATGCCCCTCCTTAGAATTGGGAACAAAACACCCATGGAAGGAGTTACAGAGACAAAGTTTGGAGCTGAGATGAAAGGATGGACCATGTAGAGACTGCCATATCCAGGGATCCACCCCATAATCAGCATCCAAACGCTGACACCATTGCATACACTAGCAAGATTTTATTGAAAGGACCCAGATGTAGCTGTCTCTTGTGAGACTATGCCGGGGCCTAGCAAACACAGAAGTGGATGCTCACAGTCAGCTAATGGATGGATCACAGGGCTCCCAATGGAGGAGCTAGAGAAAGTAGCCAAGGGGCTAAAGGGATTTGCAACCCTATAGGTGGAACAACATTATGAACTAACCAGTACCCCGGAGCTCTTGACTCTAGCTGCATATGTATCAAAAGATGGCCTAGTGGGCCATCACTGGAAAGAGAGGCCCATTGGACTTGCAAACTTTATATGCCCCAGTACAGGGGAACGCCAGGGCCAAAAAGGGGGAGTGGGTGGGTAGGGGAGTGGGGGTGGGTGGGTATGGGGGACTTTTGGTATAGCATTGGAAATGTAAATGAGCTAAATACCTAATAAAAAATGGAAAAAAAAAAAAGAAACCCTAGTCCTGTGGAATATCAGACAGTGCTCATAACACTGTGCCATTTCTTGAGCCCTGTTCTTTTTGAGAGAGAGAGAGGGGTGGGGAGAGGGAGAGAGAGAGACAGAGACAGCCAGAGAGAGAGTCAAAGAGACAGAGATAGAGACAAAGAAAGACAGAGACCAAAAGACAGAGAGAGATGACAGGGAGGGAGAGAGAAAGAGGCACAGAGAGAAAGATAGAGACAGAGACAAAGAGACAGAGAGGGATAGAGAAGAGACATATATATACACAGAGACAAAAATAGAGACAAAGAGTCAGAAACAAAGAGACAGAGTGTGGCAGAGAAACAGAGATACAACTCAAGATAGAGACAGAGATGAAGAGACAGAGAGAGAAAGACAGAGAGAAGGAGAGAAAGATAAAAAGTGACAGACTGATAGACAGAGCACATATATGTGTGGCACTTCATCGTGCAGTGAAGTGCTAGTGAAGGCCAGAGGAGGATGCTACCTCCACCTCTACTCCATCACTCTCCATCTTATCCCTTTTAAGTCAGAGTCTCTCACTGACCCTGGAGCTAGGCTGGCAGACAAAAAGCCCCGGTGATCCTCCTGCCCCCGTCCCTCACAGCATCAGGTTTACAAATATGTACAAACGCCAAGACAGGCTTGTTCTATGTGGCTGGTGCTGTGATCAAAACTCAGGTCCTCACGGTTGTACAGCACTTTTTTCATTTGCTAAGCTGTCTTTCCATCCACCCCTCAACCTCCCCACCAAGGATGAAGGTAGCAAGCACCATGGTATGGATGGATAGAGATAAAGTAGTACTTAGAAGAAAAATCAAAGTGGATCTCTGAAATTCAGTTTGACTTGAAATGGATGGTCTGTCATTCCGAGACGAGTGTCACCACCCCGAGAAGCTACTGATTTGGAAGCTGTAATTAATAATGTATGCTCCTGGCATGTTGCATATGGCCCCGGATACTCTGGTGGAGTCACTGACTTACAGTAGAATTAAATCATTCCCGGTTGTAAATGAGCCGCAGTGTACAAGGTTGCTTCTCAGATAATCTATCAAGACCAAAGAAGCCCCTTAATGACCTCCTAGTTCACAGTGTTCACAAAAAGAGGGAACCCAACCCTGGGGACACAGGCTACCCCACTTTCCTTCCTGAAATGAGGTAAGGTTTCAGACTCCAGCAGGGCATCAGAGACATAGCTGTGAGGGCATGTGTTTTTGATGATGGTGTTGGTATTTATTTCATGTATATGTTCACAGTAACCATTTGCAGAAGGAAAATCAAAAGCCACTCCAGCTTGCTCACATTTTCCAAGACTTCATACAGAAAAGGAAGTCTCGAGTTATCTTACAAGCCATCTAACCTCTTACCTCCAATGTTTTTGTCCATTTAGAGAGTGGGGGCGTTGCTGATCTGCAGAGACAGATCAGCAGCTTTCTCCGAATCCTATTTCCAACCCCCCACCGCCCCAGCCCTCTGTACCACTTAGTTATATGAGCAATATTTGCTAGGGTTTCATAGATTGATAAAATAAAGTGCACTGAAGAATCCAGTTATGCAGCTGGGCGTGGTGGCGCACGCCTTTAATCCCAGCACTTGGGCGGCAGAGGCAGGTGGATTTCTGAGTTCGAGGCCAGCCTGATCTACAGAGTGAGTTCCAGGACAGCCAGAGCTACACAGAGAAACCCTGTCTCAAAAAACCAAAAAAAAAAAAAAAAAAAAAATCCAGTTATGCTAGAGAAAACATTTAAAAACAACTAATATAATGAAGATGTGTGAAGGATTTATGATCAGATGGAAGGAAGGCTTAAACTCATGAAGAATTCAGGACTTGCTATTTCAAGGGACAAAGAGATGCCCAGAAGTTTCTCTAAAAGGTTGGAACAGAGACTTCCAGATGAAAGGAACACTATGTGTGAACATGCGAGCAAGCTTGGAGCCTTCAAACTCTAGGTCAGGAGGGCCTTAAAAGGACACGCATGCGCATGGAGGAGGGGCCTAACATGGAGGCGGGGCCTAACACGCAAATGAACCCAGACAAAGTAGTCCAAAGGGAAGATGTCCAGGAACAGACAGTATTTATTCCATGCCAAGTTTTCTACAGATGGTCCCCACAGGAATACTCAAACCCCGCATGACATGTTTGCTCCTTTATGCCAGATGCGGGGGGGGGGGGGGGGGGGGGTGTTGAGGTAATAATGTTTACATGGGACTCACCCACTATTGAAAGCCTCAAAGTCCCTGGTCACTTTATCACATCGCAGCTTCTTGGTAAAAGGAAAAGATCTTTAAACTTTACCCGAAGATATCAGGAGGGACCATCAGACAGCATTTTGGAGACACTCTTTCTGGAAGTCATGTCTGATAGGGAGAACTGGGGCTCCCCATCCCCCAAACACACACGCACTATAACTTCAGTGTCTGCTGGCATGTACAGAGTTGCCTAATCTACTTAATCCTTGATGCTGCCACATTTCCACTTATGTTCAAGCATGTGTCCACATGCACACACACACACACACACACACACACACACACACACACAGAGAGAGAGAGAGAGAGAGAGAGAGAGAGAGACAGACAGACAGACAGACAGACAGACAGACAGACATACGGGTACACACACAGACACATACACTTCCCACAGACAGACAAACACACCTACAAAGACACCCCCCATTACACATCACCCCCCCCCCCCACACACACACACACACCTCTGAAAGGTAAGCGCAGGAGACAGATCCCAGAAACACATGGGAGTTCAAAGGGATCCGAGAAGGGGCATGAAAGTAAAATAAAGAGGAACTGGAAGAAAGTGGCCGTAGCTGCCTCCTCATGTATACACCAGGCTAGCGAGGAGGGCACAGCTCTTCCACAAGGGCAATAACTGCAGGTGGCACAGCTCATGAAGCAGTTTTAACTTGCACTGCTCTAATTACCACCCAGGGCTACACACCTCCTTCGGAGGAGCCTCTTGCTTTAGGAGCTTAAGTTGATGCCTGAGCTAAGCGCTCCCCTGAGTTGAGCATCTCCATGTGGGTATAAAATTCAGTCATGTCATGTCCTGCAGATTGGATCTAATTAAGAAACGCTGGAAAGAGGCTGCTTAGGCTTGTATATGCATTCAGATAGGGTAGAGAAGTTAAACTGCATCTGCTTCTCCGACTGGAAGTGTGATGGTCACTGTAAATCCCTTCCTGAGGCGGGAAACTTAGACCTTGTCAAGCTCTTTTGGCACAAAGGAATGTGATACTCCAGGTTCTTAAAACAGAGCTAGCCTTGTTGTGAACTAGTAAAGAAAAGGACTAGAGAATAGTTCTGAGCAAATTTGGGATGGGGTTATGGAATGTTTCAAAGAAAGTTTTTCATCTTAATCTTGCCTGGGAGCAAGAGTATCCTGGTAGGTCCGTGTGTTTGCATCAGAAGGTCAAGGTTCTAAGATGGCAAGCAAACACTGTTATCAGAAAGATATGGGGGCGGGAACTGGAAGAAACGTGACATGCCTGCCTGTGGCTGTTAGAAAAGGTTAACACACATTTCACCCTGGGTCTGTGGAACTAGTCTTTGAAGTTGCAAAAGTCTGGCTAGCCACAGGAGATTGTCCTATTGAAGGTACTATATTATGCATGTATGCATGTATGCATGCATGCACTACTTATACAATTAAGAAGCATATGTTTTTAGGAGGTAAAAAGAAGAGAAACAAGCTATAAACTTAAGTAGTAAGAGGAAAGAGGCAACAGTTTCAGTATTTATAGGTGAGAAGAAAATGGAGCTGGTAGACTAAAAGACAGCTTATTTGGTGCTTGTTCTAGTCCATAGCCCTGACTGAACTATGTCAAACACTGGGGAGTGGAGGATGGTATTGAACTCGTGACCCTCCTTCCTCCACAGTGCTGGATTACAGTATATGTCATTGTGTGGCATTTATATGGTACTGGAGATCAAAGCACACATTCTATCAACTGACCTTCATCCCCAGTTTTAAACTCCTAAGAAAACATTCATATTTATTATATGAAGCTTTATAACTAGGTGTGCATTTGTCTACGAAACAAACACTTTACAGAGTTATCTGCACCACTGTCAAATCTTTCAGTGCTTTTCCCTGTATTCAACCTCCTTGTTCAAATTCATTGTTAGTTCTCAGGCTGTTCATCACTAAGACCATCTTTAAATGCATGGGGAACACACAGGGTTTCATTATCAGGCCCAGATAAATTAACTTTTTCCTAAGCTTACATAGTCCTTTTCATGCACAAACTTGAGTCTGTGGACAAATACAGGGCTCTCCTTAGTGCTCCATAGACTGTAAGGAAGTTCCTGAGAGGCCCTTCCTGGTTAAGGGACATGAATGGGTGGGGTAAGGTGGGGTAGGGTGTGGCTGGGTGGGTTGGGGTGGGGCTAGATTGTCATTCCTTCCCTTAAAATAGTTTTGCTGAGACTAATACAGACTTCAACCTGGTTTTTAAGGAACACATCTTCTGCAATATGGGATGCTGAAAATCCTACATGGTAGTCCATCCTGGGATGACGGATGGTGTGCAGAAGAGATGGTTTTGACAGCAATGACACTATATATTCTAAGCCAGATAAGTGTGCCACTTGTTGTGGGGTTTTTTAGAGCCTCTAACTCACTGTACTTCCCAAGAGTCTTGAAAGACGATAGGGCCTGAAGTTGCTTCTGTCTCCGGAGGCTCCTTTGCTAAACCATATGACGTGGTTAGTGTCTGCCTCTTGTCCCCGAGCTCACCTATTCCCCAGACTGGAGACACTCTATTACAACTAAGGCCCAATCTGTTGTCTCTGAGGAGCCAAGGATCCAGGTAAGTGAATGAACAAATGAAATTACACTGACAACAGCTGCAGGGAAAGAGAAAGAGATAAGAGATGAGGAAAATTACAGGGGTGACTTTGCAGGAATCGCCTGGGAGGGAATATAGGGGGGCATTGAACAATGTGTTCCGCTTACATTCACAGTAGCAGGTGCAGTTACTTTCTTCTTTTTTCCATCCCCCTTGAGTAGCACTCCTTCCCCCATGCTTCCTTTAGTTCCCTCTCTTCAATACCCTCATGAGTGCTCAGTTACACTTCACCTACATTCACATACAAGCTCCGGTCACTGTGGCTAGCTTTTATAGTAACGAGTCCTACTTGAATGTAACGAAAATGAAATGTCACCATGAATAAATCAACTCAAGGATCAAGTGGATGTGTAGCATGCGTAGAGAAATTGATTAAGCGTAGGGATGAAGAGGTTATCAAAGTCAGCCTGACCCAGCCTGGACTCCAGCTGCATCCTTTACTGTGCACATCTTTGGGTGAGTTAATTAAGATAAATCACATGCTTTATTGATTATAAAGATTAAATAACAAAGTGCATATTAGAAAGCATAGACAGTTCTTAGGCCCTAACACATACTCAATAAATACTGCAATTAGCACAGTTTTGGGCAACCAAACATCTTCAACTGCTCACATCACGGCAAAGTGATAAAGCAAAGAACATTCCAATATCCGACCTAATTCAACAGATACAATAATTTAATTTGTGTGCTTCCAGGGTTGTTTGTATCTCATTCAAATAACATTTGGTAAAAAACATATTTGTGGCCCCAGCTGACTGGCTTCTAGACTTGGGTCTTGAGACCAATAATGAATTGTCAGACTCTGGCCTGCTATGGAATCCAAGGCAGTGACCCCACTGGGGTGGTATCCGGTCCCTGCTTGTCCTGATTTACAGACTTTGTACTACCAAAGTAGAACGCAGCAAAGGCAGTTTATACTTTTTTTTATATACTTCCCAGTCGCCTCTTCACTTAATCCACTATGGATGCTTTCAAGATCAACAATGCAGGCCAAGGAACCATCCTAGGGACTTTCTCTATGGCTTATAAGAGAGAGCACTGTTAAGGTTTGTTCTGTTGCTAAGCATTGTAATGCATCCTTTTTACAGGCTTTTGATGTTCCTTGGTCCTTGCTTTAAAACTATTGGTTAAATAAAATTGGCTACAGCCAATTCCTGGAGGGATTAGAGGTAGGCGTGTTTGGAGTGACCTGGTTGGGGGAGAGTGAGGGAAGAGGAGGAAGGAAACGAGGGGAGAGAGGAAGTCGCCATGAGGGGAGATGGACGATGACCACATGGCCAGGAGAAACAGCAAGTATCTAGGACACACGGGTGGCTGGAGAGGTAGCCAGGCCAGGAGTCAGAAGAGTAGATTAGGGCTTTCACCCCAGTAATTGTCAAAGCCAAATAAAATAGCCATAGTCTAAGTCTCATTTATTTGTAAGCTAATTGGGGATAAGCTTAAATTGATTGAACTACAGAACACATTAGTGTCTTTATTAGTCTAATTTTCTACTGTAAACCAGAAAATATTGTACTCTATTATCTTAAGGCAGCCTGTGTGTTGAAAAGCAAGTGTGGTGCGGGTTAGGAGACCGAAGCCTGGCCACCAACTTCCCTGAGAACTGAGACAACTCCCAGCTCACTTTCCTTGCCTCCAAAGGGGATCCCGCATCACTTAGCAGTTAGAACCTTCCCAGCCCTCACAACCTATTATTTGATCTCAGGGGACTTGTCCATGCATCTTTTAAGGCTACAAATGCTATGTTCAGAGGAGATAAAATAAGACATCAAGTAATGGGTATCAATGACTCTAAAAAGCGTAGGAAACATAGCAATGAGTGCTACCCTGTAGATTGGATAATAAGAAAGAAAACAGGAAAGCAGTGTTCTTGAAATTTAATCTTTATATTTCATGTATTTAAATTAGCTTCATAGCTGATGAGCTCCATAGAAGAAGGGTTTGTATATGCTAAGTAGGAGTTGTTGTGAGCTGACAAAGTTCGCAGGGTGCATATGGAAGTACCATGCAATTTTTCACAGTTTGCGTTCACAATAGCTTACTTTTTAGCAGCCTGAGAATAAATGTATGGGGAATAAAACTGCATATATAGCAAAAATCACTTACAAATTACATGGTATTTTATATGAAGACACAATACCAACCAGGTTAAGATGATCATCCTGGGCTTACGGCTTAAACAGCTTACATGTTCAAACCAAATCTGGGAAGTTTCCTTCTTAGAGTCCCTCCTTTAACAATGTAAAGCGCCCTTACCCAGAGTGACTTTCAGCTCTTGTTGCTTTATGGATACCTTTGGTCTCTCAAAGAGGTGGTAAAGATTTTTGTTGATGATGGCGGTGGTCGTGTGTGTGTGTGTGTATGTGTGTGTGTGTGTTTGAGAAAGAGTCTCCTATGTAGAGCAGGTTGGTATCAAACCCACTACGTAACCCAGGCAGGCCTCAAATTTATCATGACAGTTCTGCCTCTACTCCCCAGTTGTTGTATGTGATCACTATCATACTTGGAAGATATTATCAAGGATAACATATTGCTTTCCGCAAAGAATATTTACTGAATGATCACTTAGAAAATGAATCACTTAAATTTATATATATATATAACTGTAATGTAATATATATTACATTATATTATACATATTTACATATACATATATATGTAATATATATGTTCTCTTTCACAAAGAAGCAAAAAGATAAACAAAGGATAGTCATAGTGCACGGCTCTTTCTGTGCAAAGATGTGTGTGAATTCTTGGTGTGTGCCAGGCACTCCCCATCCACCAGAGTTGGTCCCTGGAATAATCCAGTTGTACCCCACGCCCCTTCACAGTCATCGAAGTGAGACTCAAGCAGGTCCAGTGGTTTTCCCCAGTGCTTTGGGTGACTAAGTTGGAGAAGGTATAGGATGATGCCTGGGTTTGCTGCCTCCAAGCTTTTACTCCCCTCCCCTAATCTTCCTTACCCCTCTCTGGAATTCTGTGTGCACACAGGAGGACATATCTGCTACTTCTTACTCCTGATGCTTAGATATTCAGAGAAAATTAACTTTGGAGGTTTATTTAGCAACCCGAAACTTTATACCTCTATATAATCCATATAAAAATTTAAAGACATCAAATTCCAGTGAGTGAATTAAAAATGTAATTTTACTTTTGCCTTCATTGGCTATGTAAATCCTTTTGGTGATACAAGGAATCCAAATGAATTAAGCACAAAAACCAAACAAAACAAAGCACAAACAAACAAGCAACAACAACAAAGAAACTATCCCATAGCTGCAAAGGGTGCCCTTGACTGCAACTCCTTGCCATTACAGATATCCTGTATCTCAGACTGTCAAGCTTCAGTTGAGAACAGATCGTTTTCACTGGCATAATTCTATGCCAGAAAATTAACGTAATGTCTACTAGACATAAGTACTCTTACAAATAGTTAACAGAAATATAATATATGGGTTTAAAAATAAATTTAAGAAGTTAATGACTCCAGTTCTTATTTTGGTTAAACTGGAATAAATAAACACAGCTGGAAGAAACTTCTTTGTTTTCCCCAACAAACATATTACAAAATATTACCTTAGTTATATTTAGACTAAACACAAAATATGTACTTTGTCTCTACATGCATAAAATATGTTTATACAATACTCAAGAAGTTAGTATCAACTGATTCTCTCTGGGACATGTTTTAATATTGGAAACTTGAAAGTCCATTATCTGTTTTAAAGTTTTCAATTACAGAAAAGCTTATAGGCAGGCATGGCTGGTAATTACTCCAGGCTTCCTAGGATGGAACATGGCTCTTCGAAGGGTGGGTGCTGAAGAGAGCCAATTCTTTAAGTATGTAAACAAGCCATTTCCTCAGAAGTGCACGAAGGCCTGACTCACTGTCTTGCCACACCAAATTACTTAGCCTGGTGCAAATCATCTAAAAGGTTTCCAAACTTTTATTTTCAGATTGGATTTGAAAATTCTCCTTGCCCTGATCCTGCGGAGAGGAGAGAGGTAGAGGTGCGAGACTGATCAGATAATTGGGTAAGACTTCCCACAGAGACACAGCAGATGACAAACTGCCCTGTGCTTGCTTTTCAGAGTTAAAAATTTACCTTAATAAATTAAACAGAAATACTGAAAAGTGTGTATTCAACCTAGATTTAGGCTCCCCTCAGACGTCTTTCAGATTTGTGACCTACATAACAAATGTTAAGGGCAAGTATATGCAACTTCTGCAGTACATATTCCTTAATGTGTGTGTGAATATATACAAATGTCTCTCTACTCCTCCTCCCCCATTTATGGTAGAAGACAAAATGTATTTGAAATATAAAAAATAAAATGAAAAGTTGAAAAGAAATACTTTACGAGGAGTTAGGAAGGTGCTCTATGGGAAAGGCTTCCAGCCTTAACAACACAGACATGGGGACCTGAGTCTTGATCTTCAACACCTGTGTGGAAGGCTGCTGTGGTGACTTGCTTCTGTAGCCTTGATATTGGTGTACTGATGTAACAGACTCACATAGATCTATGGAGTGTGCTGACCTGCCAGACTAGCTCAAACCCTGTGCTCTCATGTCAGTAAGAAACCCTGTCTCGAAAAAGTCAGATGAACCGCGATAAGAGAAGATACTAGAAGCTGAGCACTGGCCTCTCCATGTTCATTTACAGGGGAGAGCGCTGCCTGTCCATGTGCACACACATACACATATGATACACATAAAATCATATATATGTATGTATGTGCATATATATAAAGCAATAGTCACTGGAGTTTTCTATTTGAGTCAGAGGATACAAAACAAAATAAGCCAAAAATTCTTAAACAAATTTTATGTCTAAGGCATCAATTATCCCTAAGATGGATCTGGCTGAGACACATCAGTAAGGGACAGCATAAGGGACAGCGCCAGAGTACCTTGAGCTCTTTCCTGAGTGGCTGAATTGGCCAGCCTGGAAATTCAGTGTGACTGACAAGCTCACCTTGAATTTGATCCTGAAAATAAGTTTCACACTATTTAAACTTCTCTACCCTTCATCTTATCTGAAAATGGCATGTAGAGTTTCTTAGGGACCTGATTAGCCCCCCACAAGTCTAAGCTGGATATATAAATATATGCAGTGTAGAGAGGTGGGCTTTAATAATTGTATATCTTGTTTCTATTTATTTACTTATTTATTGTGTGTGTGAGAGACACACACGCACATGCACAAAGAGATAGAAATACACAGACAGAAACACACACACACACACACACACACACACACACAGAGAGAAAGAGACAGAGGGAGAGACACAGAGAGACAGAAACCGAGACACATACAGAGAGAGACAGAGAGGGGATCAGAGGACAACTGCCATGAGTTGATTCTCTCCTTGTTCTGTGTGGGTTCTGGGACTGAGGTCTGGTAACAAGCATTGAACCTTCTCAGCCACCTCTACTCTAACAACTGTGTTTTAAATATGAGTTCATTTGCTAAAACTTTTGTTTCTAATAATCCCAGGGAATTATGAGAATTGCTTAGGTTTTTGCTAAGATAAAGCTCTCCCAGTTGGGTAGCTTAATCTCCCACAGTGTGACCATTTACCTACGAGGTTCTCATCCTGAACCCAGGTGCCACTTGCTTCATTCCTAGCTGAGAGGTTTTTTTTTCCGGTAGAAGAATGAGTTGATGTGCAAGCCCGAAGTCTTTATTTTGTGATCCTCCCTCCCAGATCCTCAGATCGCTGACTTTTGCCTCGGTGGGATTTTGGTGACCCTGTTTTACTTGAAGTAGAGGAGACAAATTATACTTGCGTATCAGAAAAGAAATCGACAGGTAGGTTTCCTCTCTGAACTTTTTGACTCTGGACACTTTGACTAGAGCTCCTGAAATTCCACCTCAGCCGTCAGTTGCTTGTCTTCCCTGGGCTTCACAGCTCCAATTCCCATCACAGACACTAGAGCCTTCCCTCACACCATGTGAGAAAGTGCAACAGTGCACATATCCTGTACCTCTAAAATAAACCTTTCATCTGTGGGGACTTTTAAAGAGGAACTTCATAAATAATAGTTTATTCCATATGCCTACTACAAAGATAAAGGTACATTGGGAAAAACACCATTTAGCAAACCAAATACATATATGTATGGTCATATATGTACATACACATATATGCAAACCAGATACATATATATATATACACACACACATACATATTATGTGCTTATATGCCCATGCATGTATGCATTTGGTTTGCATATATGTATATGTACACACATATAGACATGCATATATGTATGATGAGGTTTTTATCTTAAACTCAGTGGCCACTTGCTTCATTTGATTTTTTTTTCAGTAGAGGAACTAATTGGTACTCAAGCCTGAAGACTTTATTTTGTTATCTTCAACCCAGCCCCTTGCCCAGATCCTGCCCTTGAGCCCACAGGTTGTCTGCTTTGGAGTCATATATTCACATCTGGTCTACTTAACTTCACAAATTTCTAGGGATCCAATGGTGATCCCAAGCAAACACTATCCCTGTCCTTAGTCTCCCGTGATTAGGAGTAAGTCAAGAGAAAGATATAGGAATAAAGTAGTAATAGTAGTATTCCAACTGAAATGTGTCCTATTAAGGGAAACTTATGAATGACCAGAAAAAAAGCTCCATGTATTCCATGTCCCAGAAATATCTTCGAAAAATACATACTTATGCATAGCATAATGGAGATTCTGAGAAAATTCCAGAAGCATGTTGCAATATGCATGCACACACACACACACACACACACACACACACACATATATATGAAATATGTTTGGGTGTGTGTATGTGTATTATTTTAGTCTGAAGACTTTGGAAGTAATTGTCCAAATACAAATATATGTATTTATGTACATATGTATATATGAAAATATGTATATTATATGCATATACATATATACCCATACATGTATGTATTTGGTGTGTGTGTGTATGTATGTATGTATGTATGTATGTATGTGTACTTATACATGCTTTTAAAGCTGGGGGTTAGTCCCAGGGTCTTACAAAGGCTAGGCAAGTGCTCTTACATTGAGCTACATCCCAAACTGTTTAATTTTTGAGAAAGGATGCTGCTACATAGCTTTGGCCAACCTTGAACTCTCAATCTCTGTGCCCCAGCCCTCAGAGTGCAGGAGTTCTAGCCATGCACCACCACACCCAGCTATACACAGATATTTTGAAGAACTGGTTTTATATTAAATGGCAGACAAATATTTTCATTACCCTAATACCACTCTACGTGGTTCAAATCACATTTCCATAGATGTGTAACCACTGCTCGAGGAAAACCTGACTGCAGCTCAGCAATGGGATCCTGGTGTGCCTGTGCTCAGCTCAGACCTGAGTGTGAGAATGTGACTAGCTGACGTCAGACCTATTTGATAGATGTGGTAGTAATTGCTTAACCTTGGAGATCATTAATCTAGCAGAGTGGATGCTTTAACTCAAGGTGTTAATTATACACCACGACCCCACCTCCCTTTGTATTATTTTCTCCTACACTGATATGCATGCTCAGGTGTATAAGGCAGGAAAGCAAGCAGGGAAGACCCAGATGGGCAAGAACAGTGAACTCCGTCCTTGGGCAAAGAAGCCAGCTGCAAACATCAGTTTGACCAATAGGAAGATAGTTCTTTTCAATTAAAGACTTCTTCAGAACTCCTAAGCCCTTCTATGATGTTAGGATCTTTTTTTTTTTTTTTTAAGGACCAGGTTCCTTCAGGTGCTATCTCACTTGGACTTTAATTTGTCTTAACATTCCTCCAAGAGCTATTATAGCACACCACATCACTGTATCCCATTTAACTCTCAAACCGCAGAAAAGCTGGCTACAGCATCAAACAACACTATTAAAAATACCACAAGGGTACCTTGGTGCAGGAATTCCAGGCACAGGCAACTGCCTAGGGACAAATAGAGGTTGTAAAGCGTTTGACCAACACTGGACTGGGGTTTAGGAAAATTTCAGAGTTTGAAAAGATAGTCCTTACGGTCTGCCTGTTGGTTCCTAGGGCTGGTTCCCTGTGGTCACACAGGTTGGTTGAAACGTGGGAGTAAACACTGGCTTTCACCTTCCACCGGAGTCTTTAAAAAAAAAATTAATAGATTTGGAACTAAGAGTGACTACAACTTGGAGTAGCTTGGCGAAGTTGTAGTATCATATTGCTAGCCTTTGCAAGTGAGAAATAGATGCACAATGGAGATTTAAGTTTAAATCAGTGTGTATTCAGTGCTATCTGGGCAAAGCCTTCAGACTAAGACAATACACACACAAGCACACACATACACACATATTTCATACATATGTGTGTATGTGTAATGCAACATGCTTCTGGAGTTTGCTCAGAATCTCCATTATGCTATGCATAAGTATGTGTTTTTCCAAGAGATTTCTGGAACTTGGCAATACTGAGGGTTTTTGGTTTGGTTTGGTTTGGTTTGGTTTTTTCCTGGTCATTCATAAGTTTCTCCTCATAGGACATACTTAGGTTGGGAATATTATATTCAGTACCATGACTACTTTATTCATATATCTTTCCCTTGACCTACCCCTAGTCATGAGAACTAAGGACAGGGATAGTGCTTGTTTTGGGGTCACCATTGTATCCCAAGAACTCTGTGAAGTTGCCTGACACATGAGGAACTCTCAAGAATTTTATTTTGTTTAAAAAAATTTTTTTCTCGTTGTTAAGTAGACCAGGTATGAATATCTAACCCCAAAGCAAGTGGTTTGTTGGCTCATGGGTAGTCAATGAACTGGCAACATATCACAGCAATAGTTAGTTACCTAATTACACTTAGGGTTTAAGTGCAATTGTAAATGGGAAATTACAATGAAGGTAAGTAGAATCAAGAATTAAAAAAACTCATCATCATCGTTATCACCATCATCATATACAGATAGCTTGAAGTAAAATTTTGGCTAGAAAAGTTTTAGCAAGCCATGAACCAACTGGGTCAATGGGAGAGCAGGTAGCATAGGCACAGGACCTGTTCCCAGAGAAAGGAAAGTGTTCATGTATGCAAGCAAGAAGATGAGAGTCTGAAATTGATGCTGGCTTCTTTGTAAGCACAAGATGGAGTTTCATGTCTCTTGAGTTCTGATGATTCTGCAAGACTTTACAGCGTGGCCTACCAGCATCCATGAAGAACAGCATTATTTTGCTTTAGTTATTTCTGGTAATGAGGCTGATCAAGTTAGAATGCTACCATGTGCTGATGAGGGAGTTCTGTGATTTATCTCACAAGGAAAAGATGTTCATTTGTTGCTAGTAGCTTGGAAATCTGGAATCTGTCTTTGGAGCTCTTGGGGTATTTCCAGGAAAAGCCATGGAGCAGGTTTGATTCAGGGAGATGACCCTATGTTGTTCTATATTGGCCAGTTCAAAATATGGTCACTTGAGCTAAATGTGACTTTGTTCAAAGTACTACATCACAAGGCACTCTATCGAGTTTACCACAAATGAATTGTATATCAGGATTGCATTAGGTTTAGCTCTCACAGACCTTCATTTGGCTTTTATCTGCTATCTAGAGCTTACTTACTGGTAGGGGGGAGAGAGAGAGAGAGAGAGAGAGAGAGAGAGAGAGAGAGAGAGAGAGAGAGAAAGAGAGAGAGAGAGAGAGAGAGGCACGTCTTTCACTAGAGACCATCTGAAGCTCAACAATAGCCCAATTTATGAGATATCTGTCAGAATCAAATCCATTTTTATAATTACAGTGTTTTCTGTATGGGAGCAGAATGACCCAGTCTATTCTCATTTATACTTGGCCTCTCTGGTGATGAAAGATGGCGATTTCTAACTGAGGCAAGGAGAAGCTAGGGGAGTATAGATAAGATTGACAAGAAGCTGGACCTGGGAGAAGATGTAGTGAGATGCAAAGAGCTGAGCGGGGGGATGAAGAATTTTTTTTTTAAACTGTGACCCATTGACCATGATGCTTTGGGCTTGAGCAGGCAAAAAAAAACTGTGGTAGGGATGTCTGTAAAACCATTCACATCAGGGCCATTAAAGATGTGGAAAGAGAAGAGGCTGGAACTCTGTGATACCTTTCAGGATATGCTGCCGCCCCCTCCCCATCCTCAAAGACCTTCCACAGCCCCTCCCTAACCCCTAAAAGTTCACCATTTCCCACAAGTGTCACCAGCCAGAGAGAACAATGGTCTAAACATAGGTAGGTTCTCTGGAGGAGGTTGAACGTCCAAACTGTTACAATGGGATCGTCTAGAGGGCTGAGGATGAACCGCATGGCAAGAGTAAGGCAATAGAAATAAACTTAAAGAATAAAAGGATGAAGGGTGTAGAAGAAGAACAGAAGGGGTGGGAAAGAATTAAAGGGAAAATACAACAGGACACAGAGAGCACAGGAAATGGAGCTGAGGTTATTCAAAAGACACAGTCCCGTGCTCTTCTCAGGTAAGGGGAAATGTACCTGTTGGGATTGAAACTCTGGACCCACAATGCGGTGGATCCAGGGGCTCTAATCTGACCTACATTTACAATCAGTCGACTAAAACCCAAGCCGTTGGGCCGCTCCTCTGAGGGATTTTCTTAATCACACTATTTAAAGGTGGAAGACCCGCCCTAAATCTGGGCCACCCCTCGTGCTAGCTGCACAGAAAGACGTGCAAGAAGGAAACGGCTTTTTGCCTGCTTACCTTCACTCTTGCTGGCAAGTTCATCTATCTCCTTGCTGACGCATCCCCTCACCTGTATTAGATCAGTAGCTTCCCAGGAACCCTGAAGGACTCTAGTGCCAAACTGGCACTGCTGAGACATCCAGCCTTGTAAACTGAACTACAACCAGGTTCTCAGCCTTTTGCATCAGGAGACATCTATTAAAGTACCTGGACCATAGCCTACAAGCCAGTCTAGTGATATACATATACATATCACTATACATATACATTCACTTTTAGTAAGTTGAATATGTATATTAAAAGTGAGCCCAGCTAATATACCCACGTTTACAGAATAATCATTGTGGGAAGTGCCTTAAACTGCTCTGAGCCTAATGTTATTTTCCCCTTTTATAAAATGGAAATAGTAAGTTTGCCTATCTCCTAAGGTTGCTTTGAGAAGATAGAATCATGCAGGTCAGATTTTAGTATACAAGAAAGAAAAGAATTTCTCTCAATTTTAGTCTTTTCTTTTCCCTTCATACAATCCATGCCTGTGCTCTATCCTAACGTCACTTGGGATCATATATATTACCAAGTATATGTATGTATGTATGTATGTATGTATGTATGTATATATATATATCTATCTTGAATATACATTTCAAAATCCATTCTTGTTAACTTAGTTTGTAATGGTTTGCCAATGACATGTTTACATTTCCTTAGAGTTGAACTCATTCTCTAGAAATGAGTAAGATCAAGGTTGCAGAAAGCTAAGCCAGTCCTTCCTAAAACCATCTGTTTATTTCCCTTCCTTTTTACGGCATCGAGTAGCCGTTTGATGGAATTAACTCAATTGACTAAATATTTTGAAATGTATTAACCCAGCTGTAGGGAGTGAGGGGAATAGAGCCCTTAGTGTTCTTGGTGTCGTTTCTTTCCAAGTTTTTCCCCCCACAACACAAACCACTTCCTTTTACTTGAAAGAATTCTGCTTTTCCCATTAGTCTCACGGTCCAGGGTTCGGTGTTGACTACTGAGGCGGCTCTCGGTCCAAGACCATGAAACGACGCAACAGAACCGACCCACCACATAAAAGGGAGGCATGACTGGGGCCAGCTTCTGGTCTATGAGAAGAGGAGGAAGAAGAGTGGAGGGAGGGAAGCGAGGGAGGAAAGTGTGAGAGAGCCATTGGAGATCTATTCCTTCATGGGAAAGAGGATGGAAAAATACAGCCACAGAACCGGAAAATGGATAGAAAAAAAAATCCACTTCCCTATCAAAGCAGCCCTCTGGGTACCTGGCACAGGGCTACACACTCACCCCACACCTGTCACATCCCAGACATGCTTCCCCAGTGTTTCCATAAAGCTAAATAAATAACGTGCTCATCCTCCCGGCAGGAGTGGCTGGGGCTCCCTCAGTCTCCTCGTTTTGAATCTGCGGACTGACTGTAAGGAGAGGACCAGCAGTCATTTGCTTCTCTCAGCTCATTTGTATCTGTCAAAGGGGCTAAGCGCACTTCCAACCCCAGTTTCCTTGCAGGGTAGGAGGAGAATATTTTGCCATGCTGGCTTCTAGGTGATTCGTTTTTCCATACTTTGAGTCATCCCAAGGAGCCCTGTGAAGACGATGGGAAGACTTGCGGACCACCTTTACTTCCGGTCTCCTGAAAACCTGGAAGTCAGGTGTGATGTTGCCTCGGCATCCTATGATGAAGACAACCACGGAGCTGATGTAGTTAGTTTGGGGCTTTGAAGAATCCAGACCTATAACAATCTACGGGGTATTTTCATCAGTGTGATGCTGAATTTGGGTTGGCTACCAAGGCTGCCAAGCACCCAAGTCCAGAGAACACTGCTCAGCCTGGTGAGTGGGGCAGAGCTTGCATTGCCCCCTCATCCCAAAGTGCATTGCGGTAAACCAAACAATTATACGGAAAGTGAGTTCTAGCTGAGGGGATATGAAGAAGTGAGTGAAAAAAAGAATTAGGAGACATGGTGAGTGGGTAGAGAAGTCGACTGGTACTGAAGAGTAAGGTAGGAACCAGAGAGGAGGCATCTAACCGGACAGAGGCATTATACATGACGCTATACTGAGGTGGGAGTCTGTAGCTGATTGCGGCTCCTTTCAGATTCAAGCTCGGAAACACCTGCCTTCACCAAACCAGTCTATTATTTTCTTTTCTTTAAGCAGGAGAACAGTATTTTCAGAGTAAGTTTTCAATGAGGCGGATTTAGCTGCAACACAGAAAACAGCAAGAAGAGAAGACCCGACATTTAAAAGGACGTGTTTCTCCAATTGGGGGGCGGGGAGGGGGGAGTTGTCATGAGAAATAAACTTTCGTGGCGAAATGTATGTGTGGACTCACAACACTGCTTGTCCTTGATGTCTTAGGTGTGGCTGTGTGCATTACTGTTTTCTATTCAACTTTGTATCTTTTGGAAAGATAAAATGTTAGTGGCCACTGTTTGGAAAATACTACCCCAGGTGCAATTCTAAGAAGGGAGGGATTTCAGAGCTAAAGGAGAAGCTGTGTGTTACAGAGGAGAACAGATCTGAGAGAAAATTTAGAAAAAAAAAACCAAAAACCAAAAAACAAAAAAACTATTGATTTGATAGGATGTGTGTGTGTGTTCTGTGTTTAAATCTGGCATAAAAATACCACATTATGGGCTGGTGAGATGTCTCAGTGGGTAAGAGCACCCGATTGCTCTTCCGAAGGTCCAGAGTTCAAATCGCAGCAACCACATGGTGGCTCACAACCATCTGTAACGAGATCTGATGCCCTCTTCTGGTGTGTCTGAAGACAGCTACAGTGTACTTACATGTAATACATAAATCTTTAAAAAAAAAAAAAACCACATTATATGAGGCAGGATAAAAAAAAACCACATTAGCAAGAAGAACATGAATCCAGGTTGGATCATATTTGAAATATGATCCAGGTCCTTCACATGAATAATCTGAAAATCAACCAAATATATAGAGAGAATTAGGGAGGTCGCCTTCAGAATAGCGTGCATACTGTTGCAGGGAATGCAACCTTCAAAAATGCAGAGGAGTTTCCTTGTTAGGAGAGGAGAGGAACACAGCCCATGAAAAGTGGTAAGGGTCCTTCAGAGATGCTAGAAGGCTGTGAGATCTGACAGAAAAGAGCGCCCCAAGAGCCTGTTGAATAAGCAGTCACTGAGAAATGAGCAGAGAGAGCTCGAGAGGAAGAGCCAGCAGCTGTGGCAAACAGAAGCTCACTGTAAGTGCAATTGGAGTGGACGCATACCTGAAAGGCCTGCAGAGAACGGAAGGGCAACACGAGTTATGACAACTGATCTGGGGAGGGAGAGCCACAAGAAGGGCCAACAAAAAGCCTGTATGTGAGCTTTGCTGCTGATTCGTTCCCAGGAGGAGCTCGAAAGATGCAAGGAAGATGGATGAGGGAGGGCCTGGAAAAATGTAGGAGAGACAGGCAAAGAAGCAGATGGAGGGGTGAGTAAGAGCATCAAGGAGAAGGGACCAGAAGGAGGATGGGACCACCGTGGGTGTCAGTAAAAGGATGCAGATGCTGAGGAAGCTCATGGCTTGATGATAGTCTTCTCAAAGCCACAGCTGAGGGCATTGCTGAGGGGTGCTGAGTAGCCACTGAGCTGAGAGGCTTCCAAGGAGGAATGTCCAGGACAAACACTAAGGAGGAAGGAAAGGGGCAGACTGAAGGCCAAGAGTCATGTGTTCTGGTTATCTGATACTGTGAAAAGTCTTTATTTTTCTTTGGCCCCAGGAGATCATTTACCAAGAGGATGGAAAGAGTGGGTTGTTAGCTCCAAAGAGGCCTGGGGTTTTCCAAGACAGGTAACAATAAGACGAAGAAGAACTTGAGAAAGACTGAATGGTGAGAGGTTAGATAAAGGTTTGTAGCCTTAAAGGGAATGTAAATCCTTGACCTAGGGGGTTGCGAGGAAAGCATACTACCAAGAGGCCCTTGCAGGCAAGTAGGTTGTGACATTACGCAGGACTTCCGGGAAGTGTCTTCCAGAAGGAAGGAAGTGTTGTTCTTTCTCCTTTCCTCCACCTGGCTGTTCATCACTTAGGTGTGATGGCATAAGCTCAGGCAGCCATCATAGACCTCAAGGAGAGAACCCGTAATCTAGTGATGAGGAAATATCTGGAAGACGCGTGGTTCTTGGGTTCTTTTCACACAAAAGCCAAAAAAAAAAAAAAAAACAAAAAACAAACAAACAAACAAAAACCCTCTGTCTTGATTAGAAAGAAAATAAAATTTCTTTGAGACGGAGTCTCAATCTACAGCCCAAGATGACTTAGAACTTAAGGTCTAGCTCAGATCGGGTCTACATTCATGCCAGTTCCGCTTTAGCCATCTCTAGGATTACAGGGTAAGTCATCAGACCAGAATTTACATAACTTCTTAGCTTGTTTTATTGTATATATTTAGGATATACAACTTACTGTGATTTTGATTTTGTGTTTGCTCACCACCCCAACCCCTATAGTGCTAGGAATCAACCCAAAACCTCACATAAGCATACTTTCACTGGATTGTACCCACAACCTAACAAGTTGATGTTTTGATATAAATATTAAGAATTTCAGATGTCTTTTACTCTTGCTTTAACTAAGTTGTAGCTAAAATAGCACACCAAAAACAAAAAACAAAAAACAAATAAGTTGGATCACGTATAGGGTCTACTTAGAAGATAACATTAGCCTTATACAATGTGACTTCTAAACAGGGAGCACACTGCAGAGCACACACACAAACCTTTGATCTTTGGAGGAGAATACAGACCGCTTTTGATTTGAATGGAAAGGAAACAAAAGTCAAGCTTGGATTTCTTCATTAATTTTTTTTAATAACAAAGCAAAACAAAGCCACATGTGCTTGAAAAAAAAATCCTGTAACATCAGAGTCTTATTTCAGCTTTTTCAAAATATGTAGTAAAACTAATGTCCACGTTCACTCTCAGGAAGATACAGTTTTCCCCTGAGGGTTCAGAAGTTCTACAGTTCAGCATAAAATGGTTAAACACTAAACTTAGTAAATCGCTTGTGTAACTTTGTTTTCAACGGTGACCAAACAGCTGTAGTTTTCAAGGTCAGCGAAGTCATCTGTCAGGGTCACATGTGTTCCACACATCGAGTAACATATATGGGCTCAATTCTACCCCAGGTCATATGGAAAAAAAGACATTTGCAAGCAAGTGATCTCAAGCCATGTTTCCAAACAGCTGCTGTGGTTGCCCAGATGAGAGTCATCATGGTGAACCGCTTGGAGTTTAGGACTAGGTTTCCAATCACTCAGACAGAATATTCATTTCAAATCACAACTCCAGCATGCCAACAGGAACAGTTCCTCCTCATAATGATACGCCATAAGCATTTGTGAAAAATAGCTAAGGAATATAATTGCTCTTGCTATCTTAATGGTGCCGTTTACTGAGAGTGAGAAGGACATGTAGTGGAGGATTAAAACACCACCAGTCAAACACATAATTAACATGGAACCCAGTTAAACAGCTAAAGAGGAAAGGCTTCAAGTAACAAGACTTGGCTAATACTCCCCCTCTACAATTCTTGCTCTAGGCAACACCAAATAGGAGCAAAAGACACAACTCCCGGATGCTAGTAACTCCCTTAACAAGCTGTAGTAATTGGAATCATGGAGCCAGACAGATGGAACTGAGGGGAGATGACCTCAGGATTTAAGAAGTTTGGGAACAGAAAAACTATTTTTTTAAGAATCCACATTTTAATTCAGACCATAGCTAGAAATGTCTGAGAGAGAGAGAGAGAGAGAGAGAGAGAGAGAGAGAGAGAGAGAGAACAACGGGTATTGATTTTTGTGGGCTGCTTCTGCTGACTCCAAAGAGATAATTGGTGTTGATGGGCAACTCTAACACTGAATTTTTATTGAGTTTTCATCGTGTTCTTGAAAGATGTTCTTCAAAGTTCCAATCAGTCTTCTCGTCTTGTTTATGTCTTCTTGCCTAATGATCCTTCAAGAGTGAGACAAGGCTGAAGAAAGAATATCGTTTTCTAAGAGTTTAACTCCTCTCCCTAGGGTTTGGGCCCGACTCATCTTAGTGGATCTTAGTGTGTGTTGGAGCATTTTAGCAAGGACAGTATTAGACTGTGCTGAAGGGATGTGACAATGCAGACAGGCACAGGCAGATACCTGTTCTAGCTAAGCATGGGCTTCAGTTGAGCTGCTTAGCCCTGAGTCACTTACACAGTTGAGTCTCTGAACGTGTTTCAGTCCCTAATATTTTGTTGCCCCGGGCAACCATCAAGTCCACATAAAGACTTCTGCCAACTGGAGAGGAGGCCTAACCACAGGAGGCAGAAATTTCTCTTAACTCTTTGTTGAAAACTGAGAATAACAAACGGTGTCAAGGTTGCCCTCTCATAGCCACATTAGGAAGAGTGGAAGTCACAGTTGACTTGACACAAGTTTCATTCATTTCTTACCATAATATGAGGGAAGAAAATAAAGGCAGTGAATCAGAAACATGCGTTTTTTAAAATCATGAAATACCTGAAATACGTCAAAGAGCTAGTTAGATTATTTGGCGTTAATTCCTCTGATACCCCCATGTCGTAGAGGAGAAATTGGGTCAAAATACTGGACAGAAGTTATATGGGGAGATAGTAACCAAGTTGGGAGTTTAGTTCTGCCCTCTAAGTCCTGATTTCTTAGGCTGGGACTGTGAGATTCGCAGTGGTGGGTGACAAATGAGCAATGGATAAGCATCTGTGACCATCTCTCTTTCCTAACAGCAAATGGTCCTGTATGAGAAGGCCTTCAGCTGCTGCTGGTGGCTTACTCACACCCTCTTCTCAACCTGAACGTGAATTTGATACCCAGTGGAAATATCGTGTTGGTTGAAAAACCAACACTGCTTAATTAGTCCTATTTGGTCTCTGCTGCCTCAAAAGAGCTATGATAGTATCTATACATTTTGGTAGTCTTGTGACTATAAGAGTTTCTGTTTTTTGTTAATATGTACAACTAAAACACACCACGCTCTTAGGGGCAGGCCCGCATTTGACTTATTTTTGTTTCTCTGACATTCAGAACACAAAAGTCAACAGCTTTTATTTATTGATTGACTAATTGATGGTAAATCAGTACTAAGTTTTATTAACTCTGGATATACTAGCAACTTATTAAGATTTAATCATCCTGGAGCTTATAATAGCTGACACCAAAACAGTGAAGAACTCCAGCGCAGGCTAGAAAATGTGTTTATGAAGTAGTCACTATATCTTCAGTACCCTAAGCTGTATTTTGAGACATGAATTAATCTTGAACTGCCTACTTTAATTTTGAGTTAATTTGCTCTGTTTTCATGTTCAATTCAATAGTTTGAGAATCTTGTTGGTCAACAATAAAGAAGTGACAGATAAAGAAAGATGTCATAAGGCCAAGCCTGGTGAGATCAAGAAGTGACCAGTGAGCACAGTTTGAATGTGTCCTATACTAAATTCAGGATGTCAATGTTAAGAATATTGAGGGGGCCCTGATAGTGGTGGCACACAACTTTAATCCCAGTACTTGGGAGGCAGAGGTAGGCAGATCTTTGTAAGTTAGAGGCTAGCCTGGGCTACAGTAAGTCCCAAGACAGCTAGGACTGTTACACTGAGAAAACTTGTCTTGGGACAAACCAGAAGAAGAGGAGGAGGAGGAGGAGGAGGAGGAGGAGGAGGAGGAGGAGGAGGAGGAGGAGGGAACGGGGGGGGGGGAGGAATATAATAAGGATCAGTACAGGGACTGCTTTTAAAACTTTATAATAACCACCATTTGGTTTTTGTGAAGAATTTATTCCAGTCCAGGTATGGTGGCACACAGCTTTAATCCCAGCACTCAGGAGGCAGAGGCAAGTGGATCTCTTGAGTTCAAGACCAGCTTGGTCTGCAGAGTGAGTTCCAGGACAGTGAGGGCTACACAGACAAACCCTGTCTCAAAAAACCAAACACCAAACACCAAAACCAACCAACCAACAAGAAGTATTGAGGTGAAGGGTTTTGAAATGGTCATGAGACCATGAAGGCTATCCTGTGGGAATGGGGTAAGGCAGTCTGTTAAGAAGAGTGAAGGGGGCAGACTTTTATCCTATTGGCCTTTCCATTTCCCACCATGTTAGGATGCAATTAAAAGGCTTTTATCTAAAGCTAGTACCTTGAACTTAGACTTTCTAGTCTGTCGAATTATGTGAAAATAATTTTTTCATTCTTTATAAATTACCCAATCTGTGGTGTTTTGTTTTGGTCATGAAAATTGGCAGAGAAAACATGACAGTGATAGATGTACCAGGCTCTGTGTGTGTGTGTTTCTAGGGATCTAGCCCAAAGTGTGTGTATATAATAAGCAAGCCCTCTACTGTTGAACCATTTCCCCACCCATCAATCTTTTTTAATGATATAGGCAAAGTCATCCCTCATGGACCATTTGCTCTTAGGGACCTCTGCGGATGACAGATTCAGTGAAAGCAGAGGCTCGGGATGACCAAAGCCATCTGGGTGAGCACCTTACAGCTCTTGCACCTCTTTCAGGGGTTAAAGATAAGCAGAGCACTTCTTAAATGTTTTCAGTCTAAAGAATTACACATACATTATGAGTCTTACCCAAGGACTGTGACTACACTTGTAAATTCAGCACTTGTAAGACTGAGGTAGGAGGATTACTGTGAGTTCTAGGCCAGCCTGGGCCAAACAGTGAGCACCAGGATAGTGTGGACGAGAGAGAGAGAGAGAGAGAGAGAGAGAGAGGGAGAGGGAGAGGGAGAGGGAGAGGGAGAGGGAGAGGGAGAGGGAGAGAGAGAGAGAGAGAGAGAGAGAGAGAGAGAGAGAGACCCTGTCTCAAAATAGTCACGAGGCTGAATTTTCTACAACATTTGATGTGTGGAACACTTTCTCTTAAATAAAGTGCAGGTCATCTGGTCACTGAGGTAAACTAGTATTGTACTTGATATTGGAATCCAGAACTCTACCTTTTGTTTTTACCCTGCATGTATTAGCAAGGATTGCAAAATTTAACACAGTCTCAGAAGTAGTTTATATCTAGTCATTAGCATCATACAATCAAGAGTCACTACACAGTTATGTTCCATAACTATCTTTCTATATTCCAACTGTCTGGCCTGTTTCCCTGGACACTGGTTTCACCTTTAAAGCTAGTCTGTCCCTCTGCTTTGTCTTCCTTTATCTCTGAATTGTGTTGTTGTTTTGCTTTGTTTTTTAAATCCCAGGGAGGTTACTCATCAACAGACAAGTGTGTGGACACCCCCAGTGACCACTAATGACACAAAGGAAGGAACTTGGTTGATGCCAGACATAGTGTACCTGTGTGCTTCTCGTCTGTAGATGTTCCTGTTGAATGAGCATGGCCTCTGTAGGTACAAAGCACAATATCATACATGTCTGTGTCCCCTTCCCTTCACCCCTCCTTGTCTGCCAGATCTTCTGTGTTCAGCTTCAGCTAGATCTTCTGCTTGGCTTCAGATTCACCCATGTGGAGGCTGTTACTCTTCTTGGGTGCCATTTGCTGTTTATGTACAAACACGACTGGTGGGTGGTGGTGGCTCTCCTAGCTTTCCCAAGAGAATCTGTCACATGCCCCAGCCAGCTCTTCTTTGAAGGCTGGATGAGAGAGAGGACCAGACTTTGGCTTGCACAAAGGATGTTAAACCTGCAGGTGTGACTGCCCAAAATAACAACAATACTTTGAACTTTTGCAAAGCCTTTCATCCAGTGATTCCAAAACATTTCCCCTTATTAAATCCTTAAGAGGCTGATAGACAAAATAACCCAAGATACATAGATGGAGGTTTACCGTATGAGGGTTACTGGTGTGTTTCAAGCTTCTGCCCAAGCGGGGAAGGGGAACATCGTATACTATATTCACGCAGGCACAGCACATGTCTCATCTGGGACATTTTATTTTCCACAGCTCCAAGAAAAGTCAGGCAGTTTCTCTTTTTAGTCTTGTTGAACATTAGAGTGATTGATTTACATACATTTATTTGGGTCAAGAACTTAGGGTTTTTTGTTTGTTTGTTTGTTTGTTTGTTTGTTTTACCAGACATCAGCTTCTATTTCTTGTTCTAATGTTAAGAAAAATCAGAGGGAAAAAAAAAGTAGAAATGGAGTCTGGTTGCAGTGATTGATGATAAATAGCTGTTTGATATGTATGTAGCATGTAAGATATATATGCTCAGATGGGTGTGTGCATATGTGCATGTGTGCATAGATATGTATACCTGTGAGAGAGAGAGAGGGAGTAAATGTCTAGTCTTCTTCATTTTCTACCTTGGATTTTTGGTTTTGTTTTATTGTGTTTTGTTTTCAAGACAGGGTTTCTCTGTGTAGCTCTGGCTGTGCGGGCATCTGCTTTGTGGACCAGGCTGGCCTCAAACTCTGCCTCCCAAGTGCTGGGATTAAAGGCATGTGCTACCACAACCAGCTCCACTTTGCTGTGTTGAGACAGAGTCTCTTGCTAAGCCTGGAGCTCATCAGTGTGGGTAGACTGCCTCACAAGCCCTAGGGACCTTCCTGTCTCCACCTTCTCCATGCTGGGATTACAGCCATGGACCACAGTGCACAGCCTTTGCATGGCGGCCAGGGATGCCAACGCGGCTCTTTGTGCTTATGTGGAAAGCACTTTGCTTATGGACCTGGCACTTCTCTGTCCTGATTTGATTTTTTTTTTTTTTTTAATGAGCAGTGTGTCATACAAAACTGTTGAGTTCTTCTGAGATTCTTAGCATCCAAACCTCTAGCTTTGTATTCTATTTCACAAACAAACAAACAAATGTGTACTCTGTCTTTCTCCTTCTGGCTTCTTCCTATGAGCTAGGAATATAAATAACTAATATTCAGAGTAAGAAGTAAAGTACACTCTCATGTCATAAAATAAATAGTTATGAGTGAAATGTGTCTGAGGAACGTTTACCAAATACTGGTTCTTATTTTACTCCTTCCTATTATATTAGTTGGGGAAAAAAGCAAACAAAAAAACAAAACAAAACCAAAAAAACTCATTTTTTGCCCCATTTCACTGGTTTCTTTGATGTCTTGTTTGGTCCAGTTGCTGATCTGATTGTGAATGTCCACTTACACCATTTAAAATGTTATATAAATACAATCTGAACAAAATACACAGCACTTTCACATTGTTTCAAAGTCAAACTTGTTCCTGAGGGATCTGATTCGTGGCAGATGGGGAACAAAACCTTCCATGGGGGAGGGCTGCTAATGAGTCTTAATTGCTTGCACATGAAAATGGAGTGACTAAGATTGTGTGCACAATTAGGAATTTAAACATGTAGAAAGAACTGGCCAAAGAAACAGGCACCCTCTTTCTTTCCTCTCCCTTTCTCTCTCTTTCTCTCTTTCTCTCATTCTTTTTCTTTCTTTCTTTCCTTCTTTCTTTCTTTCTTTCTCTCTCTTTCTTTCTCTCTCTCTCTTTCTTTCCCTCCCTCCCTCCCTCCCTCCCTCCCTCCCTCCCTCCTTTCTTTCTCTCTCTCTCTCTCTCTCTCTCTCTCTCTCTCTCTCTCTTTTTGTAGTCTTGGCTATGGCTATTCACTTAGGAACCCAGGCAACAAGGGAAATGACTTAAGAGAAACACAGCTCTTGTCTTCACTTCACTTTTTCCTCATTTGCCCTTCCATTTCTTCTGGACTTGACTGGAAGAACTGTCCTAGTACGTTCAAAGGTTACATATTCATTACTGTTAATCTTCTTTGGTCCCCCTGATATGAAGTTCCTTCAATGCTTGCTTGGCATTCCAGGATGCACTGCTCTGACCCTCAAATTATGGATAAGAAACAATGGCCAGGAACAAAATCTTCCCCAAAGTCAAATGGTTAGCAAGGACACAGCCAGGATTCACCGAAAGTCATTCGCTGAAGTCAAATGACTTATCTTAACATCTCTTCTAAGCAGACCATGGGTACTATGGTGTGATGATGCTTGTGGGTACGACAGACCTAGCAGTTGGCGATGGTCTGGTTACTGTTGAGTGTGATGAAGAGGAGCATGACTATGTCCAGGTAAGGGAAATTGCTGTGCTTAGAGTGTGGGAACTCTAGACGACGATGAAGGATGAGATGATGGACGGACGCAGGGTGGGACTTACATGACTTTGTTGGGGTGAGAACTGTGCTGGCAAACTGGAAACATACAGTGAGACGTAACAGTGGCTCTGGGGAAGCAGCGGTGAGGACATCCAAGTCCTCCCAGTCTGCTGATGGACACTATGCTTCATGATAACTTACTCTGTAGGTAGGTAACATATGTAGTACTCTACAGTGAGCTTCCATTGGCCAATCAGATTGAAACCCATCTCATCCCACCAATGGACCAGGATACTTTTTTCTAGATGACGTAGCTTGGATCATGAATAGCCCTAGAAGGCCATATGATATATTTGATCCATATCTAGAATCCATTACAAATGGGGCTTAGTTGAAGGGAGTTATATCACAGAGGCTATCCCATTGTAAGGGATATGGGATTCTCTCCTTTCTGTCTCCTGCAGTTGGACATGACGAACTGGAGAAGACCCCCTCTTCCATGTGTTCCCATCGTTATATGCCATAATGCTATAGGATCAGAGTTAGAGAGTCAAGTCCCATAGGATAAAAATCTCTGAAATGGAGTTAAAAACAAAAACAAACAATTTTTGTCTTTACTTTAAAGGTGATTATCCCATGTATTTTGTCTCAGAGATGGAAATTTGATATACTGGACAACCTTAAATTGTCCTTCTCATTCTTTCTTTGTGGGGAACTTATACCTGCCTGAATGTACACGAGGCTGCTACTAAGAGCTCTTAGCTCTTAAATGTGTGCCAGTATGTAGATATTCATATCCAGAAGCTCAAGATATGAACCTTCAAATGAACTTTAAAACCTAACTCATATCCCAGGATTCCCTTAAATGATTTTCTTAGAAAATGAAGGGTGTTTTGAATAACCATAATTCCCTCTCTATTATCTTGTATACCTTATTAAAATTTTAAATAAGAACAACTTATTAAACAACCACCCACTTAGATTGCTATTGAGCAAAGATCATAGGGATGCATACTACATCTTGCTTTGATTCCTACACTTGAAAGTAAACAAAGAGCACAGGCCACAAACATTCTGCCTTCAACTGTAAAACACCAGTAATGTCAGGAAGGCGAGGGCTGGAGATCAGCTCTAAAGCACTTGACCCACAGGTGCAGGGCTCTGTGTTCAAGTTCTGACACTGAAGGAAGAATGGAAGGAAAGAAGGAAGGGAGAAAGGCAGGAAGGAAGAAAGGAAAGAAGGAAGGAAGGAAATATAGTTTTGTTACTTAATAGACAATTTAAGGAATGAAGGAAATATAGTTCTTTTTCTATATAGGCAATTTTGCCAGATAACAGCAAGTTAGCAGCCAGTGACTTCATACTACAGCGAGCTCCATGACCAAACCTTTCTTACTTCCTTTCTTGGCTACTTTGGAACCATTTTTTCTTTTTCTTTCTCCCACACTTCTTTCTTGGGCTCCCCAACTTCCTTTATCATTCTCCCAAACCATTTCTGCTCTTCCAGGTAAGTAACTCTGTCGAGGGGGCCTTCATCCTGTTCCAATCTGTCCTCCCTGCCTGATTTCGTTTGCTCATGGATTCATTCATGTATAAACGTTCTTTTCTTTTTTAAAACATGACTTAATGCTTCCTGTCACTCAGTAAAAAGGACACATTTTGGCTTTTTATGTCCCCCAAAGCTCTAGGATAGTGTTTCTAAGGCCCAGGAAAGGTACTTTATGCTTGCATGAATACTCAGAGCTTAAGCAGACCTGCCCAGACCAGGGACTAAATGAATAAAGCCACAAGCCCAGGATGACACAGAAATGACAGTTTCCACATGATAAGTCAGGGTGAAATATGCAAATAACAGAGATGGGCTCATGAGAAGGTAGATGCCTTAAACAGCCATGCTTTCTCACCCACGACAATGCAGTGGACTGGAAACCCTTCCCTTGAGCTGCCCATGTTCTAACCCAAACTACAGAAATAAAGACAGACTAAAAGGGCACTGGATGCTTGGGCATCAGAAATGTCTGGTGTAGGGTACTTGAGGGATGGAGAGTTGGGAGAGATGTCTGGAAATATGGTAGCCAAGAGAACAATGAAGGTCTTCATACAAACTATTAAGGAGAAAAAAAAGATGTAGATTTTCTGGCCTCAACCTGATGAGTGGAGATAGTGTTCTTTCAAAGGCTTAAAAATGAGTGGTTCTGAAAGCTGGAAGCAAGACAGCCCAAAGTACCACCGCTCTCGGACTTCTCAGAAATGCCCCTGCATCTTTTACTTCTCAGCCCACTCTCCTAACAGTGTAGACCTCTTTGCATCGCTACACTGTTGTTTTGCTTTTGTTTCCTCTGAGACCTTACTCTGTAGCTCTGGCTGGCCTGGAAGTCACTATGTAGACAAGGTTAATGTTGAACTCACAGAGACCTACCTGCCTCTGCCTCCTTGAGGTGGGGATTAAGTCGCATAAATACAGTGTTTAATTGGCAAATGTTAACATTTCTCAATGTCAGTATTGATTATGTATTCTTATTGATATTAAAGCAATTCTTGAGCTAGAAGGACAGGGAACCGTGAAGAAACTGTCCCTCTATTGAGAGCTAAGTAACTCAGGGTAACGTTTAAACAGTCTGACTTGGGAAATTAGCTCCAGAGGAACCTTAAGTCTTTTGCCTCACACAATCTTTGCATTTCCCAGTATGCTTAGAAAAGTTCTCAATTTTCCAATGGGTGGGAAACACTTAGAGAGTGGAAGGAGTGGCTGAGGAATGCAGCTTTTGTTATTCTTTTCCTTTGGGTTTTTGAAAAGAAGTCTTTGTACAGTGTTTGTGGAGACAAAAACGAATACAGTTACTAAACATAATATTTCCCAAATTCACTCCTACCTCAGACACAAACATGCACAGGATGGCGCTCCATTCTCTCTCCAAACTGGAGCAAGCTGGGCTAAGTAAAACCTTGTATATATTTTGAGAGATATCAGAAATGACGGCCCTGAGGATGACGAACATGGTGACGAAGTTGTCAGATAATAATGTCAACTTGTATCTCTGACCCCCTAGCACTGCATACATATTATCTAGTGTATAGATTCCACTGTGATGTGGGGGAGGAGGGGTGCCATTCTATGCATTTTCCAAAAAGACAAGAATTGGCAACTACTTATCAGTTACAATGGTAATACTGTACCTGGGCAGTACTCTCACCTACTGTTTGGAATATCAAGTGTTCTATCTGTGACTTTTTGTTGGTCATAAGACTCTGAACACAATCTCAAGGATTTGGTTCAGAAATGCCCAACAATAATTGTGGTGAATTCCTTGACTTAGGCCCATAGGGGAATTTTGACTGTTTTTTGTAACACAATGATACAATGAGAAGTAGGCATTGAAAACCTATATGTTACCATAGTATGTAGCTTTCCCCACTCAGTTGAAAAAGAGCATGGTCTTGCTATGGGATCAATAACCAGCAGAGGGCTTCCATCCACCGGAAATAGGATGGGAAAATACAGATAATGCCTGCTCATAGCATTCTGATACTGAACAAAATGGGCAGCATCGCTGAAGGATCATTGCTAGGTAAGGAGAAACTGCTATCTGAGGCCCGAGAAACAATGAACTTTGTCATTAGATTGTGTGTTGTGGAGTTCTATCTGTGCCTAGCAGTCCCTTATTAACATCCAACAATACCTTCAATCACATACATGTGTATAAAATGCCATTTGGAATCAAAGAGTTTTTCTGCTGGGCAGTGGTGGCACACCACTTTAATCCCAGCACTTGGAAGGCAGAGGCAGGAGGATTTCTGAGTTCTAGGACAGCCTGGTCTACAGAGTTTGTTCCAGGACAGCCAGGGCTACACAGAGAAACCCTATCTCAGAAAAACAAAACAAAACAAAACCAAAAAAAAAAAACAGCAACAACAAAAAAGTGTTTCTATACTTTTATCTTTTTCACATAAATTGTTAAAAAAATAAATACAAACAAACAAACAAAAAGAAAACCTTTTTCTAATGAGAATTTCAATGTTATTTAATGTTTGGGATGCTTTATAACATCTACATACTTACAATGTTTCCTTCTATGTGACTTCGTTCTTTTAAATGGCTTCCTCTGAACACCGCTATGATCTATTGCAGCATCTCTGTTGCCCACCCACCACCACAGGTTAAGGGACATTCTCATGTACATGGCCCACACCGTTTCCAGCAGTCATTCTCAAGAACATTATCATGTATGTTCCCATATTGAAAACCGATTGATAGCCCCGAGTTTGGCCTTCAGAACCACACAAACATCTAAGGAAAAAAACCACCACCACCACCACCAACAACAACAACAAAAACAACTGATGGCATTGGGGGTGAGGTTTCAGCTCAGTGGTAAAGCTCATGGCCAGCTTGCAGAAGGCTCTGGTTTCAATCCCAGCAACACAAGACCAACCAAAGAACTTACTGAGGATTTTCTATGTCCCACACAATGAGACCAATGCTGCTTATATGGAGCTCCAATAAGGTCATGCAGATCCGATCTACCTTTGCAGCCACAAGCTGAGTTGCTAACACACTTTGAACTGTCCTTTTCTGTCTCCTATTACCCGGTCATGCTTCCATATCTCAGTCTTGTTGATTTCTGGTTTCAGGTAATGTTCCCCTAACGCCCCTACAGAGAACACCATATTCTTTCCTGTTTTGTTGTCGTCATTTCTTTTTCTTTTTTCTTTTTAGACCAAGTCTCACTAGGCTGGTACTCTCCCAGTGTAGACAAAGTTGTCTTTGTGGAGATCCACCTGCCTCTTTCTGAGTGCAGCAATGAAAGCCAGGCCCAGCCACCATATGCATTAGAAGTGCTAATAGCAAGCCCAGGGGCTCACATATGTTGATTGCTGCCCCTCCCCCAAACCAGAGCCCTCACCCCACGCCCAGAGTTCCCCAGGCAGAACTGTCTGCATCTCAGTCTCACTCATTGTGCTTTCCCTCCTGCCTTGTGAGTTCTTTGAAACGAGCAGTTACGCTTTACTGTGTTCCCCACGATTCACAAGGGCTAGAAAGTGAAAACGACCATTGACCAGATGAACAATCCCAACATAGAACGAATACATTCTGGAGACGAAGCGTTGTGCTCACCACTAACTTAAGCTCAGAACTGAACAGGGCTGTACTTGACCTTTGGCTTTGCCAGCTAAAGGAACCTTCAGCAGCATTCTATTCTTTCAACTAACAAAGTAGCCAAACCAGACTCAGACGAATCACAGTTGAATTGATTATGGCATGTCCTTTGTCTCTGCTGTTGTAATTCCACGTACAAGTACAGGTTCTACCAATTCCTGGTGAAAAAGTCAGGTAGTGTGTGTGTGTGTGTGTGTGTTTATAACTCAATTGTCTAAACAAAAGCCTGAGACAGCAATGCAAGCTATGAAGCAAGCAAGGAAGAAAATGGCTTCTTACTAGTCTATTAAATACTTCAGCTAATAAAAGAGCCATGCATACATGTCGTCAGACAAATCTCATTTTCACTAGGAGTCTTTTTATTAGGGAGGCAGGGTGCATAAATTAACTGTTTTAGCTTTAAAAAAAAGTCAGAATACCTAGGCATTCATTATATATATATATATATATATATATATATATAATTGTATATTATATATATATCAAATGTATAAGCAAAGGCCACCAAACAGCCTGTCTATAATCGTGAGCATGTGTAATCTTTATTAAATTTTCATTAAAGTTATTAAGCATGAAGCATCAGCAACATTTCAGGCACACCCAGAAAGAGCCCACTGAGCACTCCTCTGGAGTGACAGGTCCCTTGGCACTAGATTTTCTCTTACTACAGGACAATTTAAAAGGTGATACCAGAAAGCCAGTGATGAGGGGGCGGGGTTTCTCTGAAGATGGCTCGCTCTGCTGTGATCCTTATGCACTTTGCAGTTCATTGTCTCCTCAGCACCCAAGACGCTCTTACACAGGGATCTCATTTCTTGAAGGAAGCCCCACCATATATTATTTTAAATACATGTGAATATATAATATAGTATATTTTAATAAATAATATATCCTACTCTTTTTATCACGTATATGCATGGGACACAGAGACTAAAAAAGATCTAAATAATTACTAGTATCATTACTATCACACAAAAAAACAAAAAAACCCTACAACTTGGCTCCTTTTCTTTAATAAGGTGAAAGTGCTTAAGCAAATGGCCCACATCCTAAGAGAAACCATTGTTCTCTTAAATACCTTGGGTTGGTTGTGCTAACAACTTGTCAAGTAGACCTTCAGTTTTGCTTTATCCTTCAGAACAATGACAGCTGAAGACCGAGTTTCTTCCCGCTGTGTTTTGACTAACTAGCATTTGGATACTTCACTTTTAATCCTCGGGCTTCCTGACTGACAGAATTCTATTCAGAGTAAACATTCTTTTCTTGATGGGATCAAGAGCATCCAGGTTAAAATAGTTCTAAGTGGAATGGCCAGTGTTTTTTCTGGACCAGAACTCTGTGTACATGGCTTTCTGCCTGTCACTTTTCCTGTCCCCTCTACAGGGACAGAGGGAGTGTGTTGTTTTGATATAAGACCTTAGAGACAAAAGCAAAAGCCATTGTTTTAGGCTGGCTATCCCCCTACCTCTAGAATCACTACTAGATGTTATTCAAATAGCTCTAAATATGAAGGCATTTCCAGTGAGATATTGGCCCAAGACATTTTTGTGATTTTTAAGTCCATAATAGTCTAAAGCTACCTGCTACTCAGAAATTAACATTCTTTCATATTCCCTGTGGTGTCTTGTAAGCATACATTTCTTTAAACTTACTATTCTATCTAGTGTTTGCTTGTTTATGGTTGGGGGTCAGGGTTTAAGGCTTGGGCTCAGAGCAAGGATGAGGAGTTATTCCCAGTTCAGCCACAAAGTAGTGTTTTCTCTCAGCAGCCTTGGTTTTTCTCACATTTCCAATAAAGACATCCAAATAGATTTCCTTTGAGGTTTGTTGCTGCATGAAAATTCTCAATTGAATATGATTACATAAAGAAGATGATAATAGTAAACTTAAGAAGCGTAGTGCAGGTGATATTGAGGATGACAAGGTTCTGAGAGGTGGCTGCACTGCAGTTAACTTTCTTAACCTTGGTTTAAAATGAAAGGAACGTTCAAAAGTACTTTCTGTCCCGTCATCATGACTTGGTCCCCACACTCTCAGAGCTTGGGCATTTTTGCCTCTCTGCTGCCCTCTACTGGCCCCACATCCTCTTTGCTTCTGCTACGAGTAACTGGCTCCGGACCTAGGTTATACGTGATACAGGAAGCATTGAAAATGTGTGGGTGTTACCGCCTGGAACAAAAGCATCCCGAGACGTTCGGAGTGAGAAATGACAGAAGGCCACCGCAATCCTCTGTAACCTCCACTCTCCCGTGCCAAAACAGGGGTTAGGAACAAATGGGAAGCGAGGGGACAGAACTGCCCAACGGAATACTTGGGGAGCCACTTATGACCTGATGACCGGCCTTTACCCTTTCTGTAACTTATCTGCTTGCATTCTTGCAACGGTTCTGAGTGGCAGGTACTCATATCTCTGTTCTCTAGTTAGAAATTAAAGCTGGAGAGAATTGGGGTTCACCCTTGCAGGTTTTATCTGAAAGTGTCCCCACTGGCTTTGCAACAAAACAAAACAAACAAATAGACAAAAACTCCTTTCCACCCCTCCCAGGACGTGATCGTAAGGATAGATGAGCCCCAAGCGATGTGTCATCTTTTCTGGGTATCTCAAATCTCAGACAGTCAAGTATCAAGTCTCAACACCAGGATCATCACTGTTCTTGTTGGTAGCTTTTAGGTTTTTCAAGCGTACTTGTTTTTCTAGATTACTGAGAAAAGAGGCCTTTTCCCTGCCCATGTTCCCACCTCGGTTTGCAAAGCTTGGGAAGTAAATGAGACTTTCGTCAGTGGTGTGTGTGTGTGTGTGTGTGTGTGTGTGTGTGTGTGTGTGTGTGTGTTGTCTACAGTGGTCTGTAACAACGCAGCTGCTCTAAGCAGTTAATGACAGCTAATTAGTTTGCCATTCTAGATAAGCCCCAGGTCACAAACTAGTAAGAGGTACAAATGAGGCCTTCTTCACCATAATTGCCTAATTCCAGCAGATAATGATTTCCTCTCAGTGTTATGTAAAAATTGCAGAGACAACCCAGGGACTGCTTCAGTTCTGTGACCTTGAGTGAATAGACTCTCCCTTGAGTTTGGTTTGGGCACCGGCAAAGTGCTGTGGGGGAGGGGAGGTACACTGACCACGGAGAAACCAAGATTGCTTGTTGGTCACGAATCATTCCACCAGTATCCTACATTGTTTTTTTTTTGGGGGGGGGGGAGATGGTCGCCCTACCTACAAGGTAGATACAAGTACCCTCAAGGCAAAAGCATCAGAGAAGAAAAGAACATTGCCTTCTACTCGCCCCCCCCCCACTATGATTTGCCTATTGTGCACGAAGGGGGTGGGGGAAGCTCCTCTCCAGAGGGCTGCACTGTGTGTCTGAGCAAGGGTCTCGGGTTCCATGGAGTTGCGCTCACTAAGAACTCCATGCATGTGCTCACAAAATATGCCCTCAGCACCCCCAGGAAGTAGCACAGAAAAGAGGGACCCATTCCACCCGTCCATCTTTGTTTCGCCCTTTATACTGAATCTGAGTTTCTAAACAAACCAAAACAACAAGAACAGAAAACAAAGAAACAAATAAAGCGAAATGAAACAAAACAAACAAAACAAAACAAAACAAAACAAAACAACAACAAACAATTTGTTCCTTGGAGAATTCATTTTAGTAGGGAGGAATTTCTACTATTATTCTTTTGATGACAATCAAGACCCAAAGTGGTGGACTGTACACATAATAAGCCAGGACCTTGTGACATCATCATAAGCAGATGAGACAGAGAGAACCAATAGCTTAATAGTTATTAAAATGTGACCCCCCCACACACACTTGATGGAATTCTCAAGGAAGAAAACATCCGTTTTTTTCAGAATCATCTGCAATGTGGTGACCACAGATAGAGCCAGCCAGCACATTGGTCAATACATGCTCATTTTTCCATAAAGTATATTCACTGAAAATCATGTAAGGGCCTCCTCTTCCTCTTCCTCCTCCTCGTCCTCCTCCTCCTCGTCCTCCTCCTCCCCCTCTTCCTTCTCATCCTTCCTCCTCCTCCTCCTTCCTCCTCCTTCCTCCTCTTCCTCCTCTTCCTCCTCCTCCTCCCCCCCTTTCCTCAGATTATGGACAGGGGTTTAAAGAAGATACTTGAACCAAAAAATTGGTCTAACTTGGAGAATGTGCTAATTTTCTTCTGGTAGTAATTTTAGAAATCATAGGTTTTCTTTCCAGGCAATTATTTTAATGAATCAATTGAGGTTTCAAGAAACAATTAAATGAGCTCAATTTGGTCGCAAGTTCAGCAAAATGAGATCATCCTCTGGCTTGGGTTCAGTTGAGGTCAACTCTCCTATCGAACACGGACTAATAGGATAGGGATCGTTTTCTTTTTATGTTCTTTACTTCCGCTGTATTTTCGCCCCAATATCTGTGGGAACTTTTCCTGTGTGTGTGTGAGTGTTAGTATAAGCATGCATGTGAGTGTGTAGATATATATGCATGTGACACCAGACATCAATGTCTGGTATCTCTGTTAACTATTCTCCATCTGATAGCTTTAGATACGGTCTCCCTCACTGGGACCCTGGGCTTCCTGACTGAGCTAGGCTGGCAGGCCAGTAAGCCCTAATAGCACCCTATTTTAGGCACTGCTCAGGCACTAAGGTCATAGGTGTTCCGTGCCACACCCAGAGTTTTATGCAAATACTGGAGTCCTTCTGCTTGTGTGACAACACTTTATGAACTTCATTTCCTGGGCCCTGGGTCTAGTTCTAAATGAATATATATATTCATTTATACATGTGGAAGTCAGAAGTCAACTTATGAGAGTTGGTTCTATTTCCACCAAATGGGTACTGGGGGTTTGAACTCAGGTTTAGGCTTAGAAACAATCACCTTTACCTGTTGAACCTTACTGCTAGCCCCAATTCTTCTTTTTCCTGGTTTTGTTTGTTTGTTTGTTTGTTTTTGAGACAGTTCTCATTACAATGCTTGGGATAACCTCAGACTTCCTTTGTAGTAGCCCAGGCTGGTCTTGAACTTGCCATCCTTCTCCCTTAGTCCTCCAAGTATGAGGTCTGTAAGTGCATGCCAGTATGTTTGGTTTTGCCATTCCCCTTTAAACTAAGCTATGTTGCATTCAGACAAGGTGGAGAAGGCTAACACAACAACAAAGATAATACCGTATGAGCAATGAACCTTGCTGATACAAGTGTCTACAACGATGTTAAACCAAACCCAAGCACAAAGTCACCTCTGTAAAATCATGGTACACCAGAAAATATTTCCCAAGGAATCGCAGAAGCGCAAATCACAGGAGACAGCATTTCTCAACCTGTGGATGGTGACCCCTTTGAAGGTTGAATGGCCCTTTTAGAGGGTCACCTTAGATCATCAGAAAACACAAATATTTATAACACGATTCATAACCGTAGCAAAAATTACAGTTAGGAAGCAGCAGTGAAAATAATATTATGGTTGGGGGGGGTACCACCACATGAGGGACTGTATTAAAGGGAAGCATTGTTAGGAGGGTTGAGAGCCAATGTATGAGACCAGTGACAACGAAGAAAGAGACAGTGAGAACTTCATTTCTTTAAAGTTTTAGAACCATAGCATAACCTGGGTGCTAAGAACAGAGCACAGCTCTAAGGCTTCATAAACAGACAGGAGACGAAGACGCTCCCACGGGTCTCTTACCTGTGATGGTGGCTTTGTTGATGGATGGTTGGTTGCACATGGGTGATCTTCTGGCAAAGAAAGAAAACACAAAGCGGTAAATGTCGGTGCTTTTTGACTTCAGTAACCTAAGTTGTTTTCCGTCTGCCATTCTAATTGAAAGAATTATTTTAAAGCTGTGACATGAACTCAATGACGTCACTCAGACTAGCCAGTAAGGTTCTTGGATGCCCCTTCACTGTAGCTCAGACTCCAGATTGGAAATGGGGGAGAAAGAAAAGAAAACAAGACAACTTAAATCTCATGGCTGGATCCCGGGAAAGGGGAGGACACTGGATTAAAAGGACAAACTTCACAGGCATGTGTCGGGAGAGGACATTCTTATTGTCTGGCTGTGTTCAACTCAGTTAAGGTATGCAGAACAAAATAGACTTTCTGAGAGTTAACATTTACTCAAGGTATAATAGTTTTCCCTGGTTCGGTATTAGAGACTGATTTCTGACGCATAGTCTCTTGATTTCTTGTACATTGCCAGGAGTGACTGATTCCTTCTAAACTACCGTGTAAATAGACACAGGATGTAAACAATTTTCCTTTCCACTTTGTTCATTATGAAGCATGTCTGGCATATCTGCCAGAGGAGTCTACTAATAGCATGTCTAAACTGCAGTGTCCTATAAAGCCATTGCACTTGAAGAGATGCCCTTTGTTATTCTTCACTGCTTTTTAGTTGTTTGACAGCTCCCACGAGATGATTGTAAACATCTTTAGGAATATGCCTGCTGTGCCAGTAGGCTGCATCCCCTATTAAAGCCAACACAATTGGTATAGTATTCATTGGGTCAGTGCTAACTAAATTGAGTTGAAAAGAAAAATCATTTAAGACATCCATTAAACGAGTTGGAAGTAGAAGTTTTTAAGGTTATCGCCAATACCTGGTGGCCTTCAAAGGCCAGAGATCTTTAAAAATCCTTCAAGAAACACTTATGTTGCAAGATGTCTGCAAAACCCCTAAGGTCTTTTTGGTGTGTGTGCATGCACACACATTCTTTTTCTAGTGGGTAGCCCTTACTAAGGACTTGCTGTGGCCAGGTCCTGTGCTGTGTATTTAAATCTCACTTAATCCTTATGACAAACTTCAAGGCAAGTGAACTGATTGTGTGTGTGTGTGTGTATGTATGTGTGTGTAATAAGTTTTGAGAAGTTGAACATTTTAGGGTATTGAAGCTGAGGTTTGAACTAGTACAGTGTGACACTAACATTACACTCTATGCTCTGCTGTCTTAACTATTAGGAATGTGTATGTGTGTGTGAGAGAGAGAGAGAGAGAAGGAGAGAGAGACAGAGAGACAGAGAGATCTGGACAGTCGCACATAGGTGCAGATTGTGGCTAGCCCTTTACATTTATCTTGCTGGAAAAATGTCTCCTACCTGAGCTTCAGGATACCTGGGGAAAGCCATCTAACATTATGTCTGCTTTGACAGGTTCCACTCAACCTTCCAGCTGCACCACAATGCTTACATTTATTGTTGCGTGTTTTGCACTTAAATTTTGTGTATGTCTGAAAATGTACCAAGATTTATGTCTGAATTATTTTATATTTTTAGTGTAAAACAGAAAGTGGAAATGAGAACTTAATAAACACTTCATTAAACACGAGTTGTTTTAGATGACTGTTCTAGTCTAGGTAGCATGGTTATGTTCTTGGTGAAGGTTTATTATGCACATGTGACAGAGCACTTTTAGGGTGGCATTGCTGTAGTCTAGAGTTTATTCAAATAACTTATATGTTGATAAGAATTTTTCATCCTTGTTCTGTAAAAATTTAGAAAGTAGTCTCTTCACATGGTATTAGCAAATGAAGACGTTATATTTTTACATAGTTGTAGAGAACAAAATCACTGTCTTGTTCCTATTTAACTTTTCCTAGAATCAGTTCTATGGCTTACATGTAGTAACCCAAAGAGTAACAATAATACATATTATTGACCATTAGATCCACAAGGATGTTGGTATATCATTAGTAAAGAATGAGCCACACACGCCTCACTTCTGGGAATGAATATATGTAGATATTTCATATATATATATATGAAAAATGTTCGTGTGTATGTATGTATGTATGTATGTATGTATGCATGTATGTAGATCTTGATGGCAAGAAAGTGAGGTGGTAGAAACTAACAGTGGGTATTAGCTCAGGTTGTCCACCTAGGGACAATCTTAGGACATATTCTCCATCAAATCCTTTCCTAAAGAAAATAAAAAGGCGTAGACCCTCCTCAAAGTGAGATGGTAAACTTGGAAATGTTCTCGAGGTGTTAGGAGAGCACATCAGGCAAATGCTGAGCCCTCTAGAGCAGCAGTTCTCAACCCGGGGGTCGCGACCCCTCTGGCAACCCTCTCTTCAAAGATTTTTTTTTTTTTTTACAATTGATAACAGTAGCAAAGTTACAGTTATGAAGTAGCTTGGGATAGAATGGACATCTCTTCAGAGACACAATCATCATTGTGATACTGACACACTGATCAGATCAACTGTCACCAATTTAAATGCCACTACCTAGGTAGCAGTGTCTGAAGGAAACTTAAAGGAAATGTGTTTCTTCCAAAAGCCAAAGAAGCTGCGGAGGTCAGGATGGCATGGTCCAGCTGGCCAGGCTCTACCGAAATGGCCGCTGGCAAGGAATGGATTCCTCAAAGCACACCCTTGACTAGTCTCAGCATCTTCAGGGTTGCAACTCCGTGTTAGGATGGGAACTGGGAATACAGATGCAAACAAAGTACAAGCCCTGGGCAGTTCCCAAGGCAAGCAGAACCTGAGATGATCCTGCGAGCGAGAGCGACAGAGGAGCTTCCAGATGGTTTCTACAGAGGGGGCATCACTGCATTTGCCTTTTCTGCTTCGATATTTCAAGCCTCGAGTCACTACAAAGTCATTACAGAAAATGAAGTAGGCAAAGTATGATGTAGGGCACACGGCCGGACAAGGGAGGTGATTCTGCGGTGTCTAATGTGCTGTCCTGAGTGCAGGTCAAGTTGAGAAGATACTAAAGGTTCAGCCAAAAGAGAGCAAGAGGGAGAGGAGCTTACTTGCTGGGTGCTCGGTCTTGCAAATTCGTTAACGCAGCAAAGTTGTTCCGTACGGTTCGCAGGCTAGCCAAGACCTATGACCAAAAAAAAAAGTGAGAGATTGCTTAGCATTCTTGATCTGAGGCTGGTTGGGTGCAACTAAACATGTCTTTTAAAGAAAAACCATCATGGTGCTTCAACTCAGTTTCATATACCCTTATGGAATCTTCCAGAACTTAGTAAAATTTTTAATCCTGGTTATGAAATCAGGGAGGTTAAACTCCCAGCATTTTGTAGAAACCCCTCTCACTGACTTTGTTTCTGGTAACAGTAGCAGCATTATTCCCCAGTCCTTTAGTTCTCAATACAATGTTCCCAGCTATGCGCATGCAAAAACGTGGTCTCATTTCATGCAATTATGAAATACTATAATACAAAAGACCATGAATCAGAATAGTGATTTAAAAAAAATAAATAAAACTAGTCTCTAATTCCCTTTGAAAACTTCATCAAGATTCCTCTGATCTCAGGTCATTAGGCTAAGTAAATCTTCAGTTATTTTTTTTTCATCTTTGCATAGGGCTATGCTAGCTAGTTAGTCCACAGATATTCTTTGCCTCTGGGGAGATTGTGCACAAGTGGAATATAAGAAGTCCCCAGAAGGGCGCTGATCATGGAGAACATGAGTGCTGTGTGTTCTGTATGCTGTCCAGCATGAAGAAAGGGTTCACTAAAATGGCTTTGAAGAAATGAACATATGGAAGCACTAGATCTGCATGTATGTGCATGTGCCAGGGAGTAGATGCTCCCAACTCTGGTAGCTCCATCTTTATTCTAATTCAAATCAGAAATAAAAGATGCCTATGGGATGGGAGCAAGCCATGGAGAGAATACAGGAGCCTGCTGACCCTAGACCTTAGTCTTCCTAGAACAGGTCATTTTCTTCAGGGGTGGACTCTACAGTAAAAATAGATATGTCAATAAGACCTCAGTGCCTGTTGGGGATTCATATGTCGTGAGTTAAGACTTCACGTGTCGACAAGTCCCTTCCGCTCGACTCGAGACTCGAGCCCCGGGCTACCTTGCCAGCAGAGTCTTGCCCAACACCCGCAAGGGCCCACACGGGACTCCCCACGGGACCCTAAGACCTCTGGCGAGTGGAACACAGCGCCTGCCCCAATCCAATCGGGGGGAACTTGAGACTGCGGTACATAGGGAAGCAGGCTACCCGGGCTTGATCTGGGGCACAAACCCCTTCCGCTCCACTCGAGCCCCGGGCTACCTTGCCAGCTGAGTCGCCTGACACCCGCAAGGGCCCACACGGGACTCCCCACGGGATCCTAAGACCTCTGGTGAGTGGAACACAGCGCCTGCCCCAATCCAATCTCGCGGAACTTGAGACTGCGGTACATAGGGAAGCAGGCTACCCGGGCCTGATCTGGGGCACAAGTCCCTTCCGCTCTACTCGAGCCCCGGGCTACCTTGCCAGCAGAGTCTTGCCCAACACCCGCAAGGGCCCACACGGGACTCCCCACGGGACCCTAAGACCTCTGGTGAGTGGAACACAGCGCCTGCCCCAATCCAATCGCGGGGAACTTGAGACTGCGGTACATAGGGAAGCAGGCTACCCGGGCTTGATCTGGGGCACAAACCCCTTCCGCTCCACTCGAGCCCCGGGTTACCTTGCCAGCTGAGTCGCCTGACACCCGCAAGGGCCCACACAGGATTCCACACGTGATCCTAAGACCTCTAGTGAGTGGAACACAACTTCTGCCAGGAGTCTGGTTCGAACACCAGATATCTGGGTACCTGCCTTGCAAGAAGAGAGCTTGCCTGCAGAGAATACTCTGCCCACTGAAACTAAGGAGAGTGCTACCCTCCAGGTCTGCTCATAGAGGCTAACAGAGTCATCTGAAGAACAAGCTCTTAACAGTGACAACTAAAACAGCTAGCTTCAGAGATTACCAGATGGCGAAAGGCAAACGTAAGAATCCTACTAACAGAAATCAAGACCACTCACCATCATCAGAACGCAGCACTCCCACCCCACCTAGTCCTGGGCACCCCAACACAACCGAAAATCTAGACCCAGATTTAAAAACATTTCTCATGATGATGATAGAGGACATCAAGAAGGACTTTCATAAGTCACTTAAAGAATTACAGGAGAGCACTGCTAAAGAGTTACAGGCCCTTAAAGAAAAGCAGGAAAACACAGCCAAACAGGTAGAAATCATTAAAGAAAAACAGGAAAACACATCCAAACAGGTGATGGAAATGAACAAAACCATACTAGAACTAAAAGGGGAAGTAGACACAATAAAGAAAACCCAAAGCGAGGCAACGCTGGAGATAGAAACCCTAGGAAAGAGATCTGGAACCATAGATGCGAGCATCAGCAACAGAATACAAGAAATGGAAGAGAGAATCTCAGGTGCAGAAGATTCCATAGAGAACATCGACACAACAGTCAAAGAAAATACAAAATGCAAAAGGATCCTAACTCAAAACATCCAGGTAATCCAGGACACAATGAGAAGACCAAACCTACGGATAATAGGAATTGATGAGAATGAAGATTTTCAACTTAAAGGGCCAGCTAATATCTTCAACAAAATAATAGAAGAAAACTTCCCAAACATAAAAAAAGAGATGCCCATGATCATACAAGAAGCCTACAGAACTCCAAATAGACTGGACCAGAAAAGAAATTCCTCCCGACACATAATAATCAGAACAACAAATGCACTAAATAAAGATAGAATATTAAAAGCAGTAAGGGAGAAAGGTCAAGTAACATATAAAGGAAGGCCTATCAGAATTACACCAGACTTTTCTCCAGAGACTATGAAAGCCAGAAGAGCCTGGACAGATGTTATACAGACACTAAGAGAACACAAATGCCAGCCCAGGCTACTATACCCGGCCAAACTCTCAATTACCATAGATGGAGAAACCAAAGTATTCCATGACAAAACCAAATTCACACAATATCTTTCCACGAATCCAGCCCTTCAAAGGATAATAACAGAAAAGAAGCAATACAAGGACGGAAATCACGCCCTAGAACAACCAAGAAAGTAATCATTCAACAAACCAAAAAGAAGACAGCCACAAGATCAGAATGCCAACTCTAACAACAAAAATAAAAGGGAGCAACAATTACTTTTCCTTACTATCTCTTAATATCAATGGACTCAATTCCCCAATAAAAAGACATAGACTAACAGACTGGCTACACAAACAGGACCCAACATTCTGCTGCTTACAGGAAACCCATCTCAGGGAAAAAGACAGACACTACCTCAGAGTGAAAGGCTGGAAAACAATTTTCCAAGCAAATGGACTGAAGAAACAAGCTGGAGTAGCCATTTTAATATCGGATAAAATCGACTTCCAACCCAAAGTTATCAAAAAAGACAAGGAGGGACACTTCATACTCATCAAAGGTAAAATCCTCCAAGAGGAACTCTCAATTCTGAATATCTACGCACCAAATGCAAGGGCAGCCACATTCATTAGAGACACTTTAGTAAAGCTCAAAGCATACATTGCACCTCACACAATAATAGTGGGAGACTTCAACACACCACTTTCTTCAAAGGACAGATCGTGGAAACAGAAACTAAACAGGGACACAGTGAAACTAACAGAAGTTATGAAACAAATGGACCTGACAGATATCTACAGAACATTTTATCCTAAAACAAAAGGATATACCTTCTTCTCAGCACCTCACGGGACCTTCTCCAAAATTGACCATATAATTGGTCACAAAACAGGCCTCAATAGATACAAAAATATTGAAATTGTCCCATGTATCCTATCAGACCACCATGGCCTAAGACTGATCTTCAATAACAACATAAATAATGGAAAGCCAACATTCACGTGGAAACTGAATAACACTCTTCTCAATGATACCTTGGTCAAGGAAGGAATAAAGAAAGAAATTAAAGACTTTTTAGAGTTTAATGAAAATGAAGCCACAACGTACCCAAACCTATGGGACACAATGAAAGCATTTCTAAGAGGGAAACTCATAGCTCTGAGTGCCTCCAAGAAGAAACGGGAGACAGCACATACTAGCAGCTTGACAACACATCTAAAAGCCCTAGAAAAAAAGGAAGCAAATTCACCCAAGAGGAGTAGACGGCAGGAAATAATCAAACTCAGGGGTGAAATCAACCAAGTGGAAACAAGAAGAACTATTCAAAGAATTAACCAAACGAGGAGTTGGTTCTTTGAGAAAATCAACAAGATAGATAAACCCTTAGCTAGACTCACTAAAGGGCACAGGGACAAAATCCTAATTAACAAAATCAGAAATGAAAAGGGAGACATAACAACAGATCCTGAAGAAATCCAAAACACCATCAGATCCTTCTACAAAAGGCTATACTCAACAAAACTGGAAAACCTGGACGAAATGGACAAATTTCTGGACAGATACCAGGTACCAAAGTTGAATAAGGATCAAGTTGACCATCTAAACAGTCCCATATCACCTAAAGAAATAGAAGCAGTTATTAATAGTCTCCCAACCAAAAAAAGCCCAGGACCAGATGGGTTTAGTGCAGAGTTCTATCAGACCTTCAAAGAAGATCTAATTCCAATTCTGCACAAACTATTTCACAAAATAGAAGTAGAAGGTACTCTACCCAACTCATTTTATGAAGCCACTATTACTCTGATACCTAAACCACAGAAAGATCCAACAAAGATAGAGAACTTCAGACCAATTTCTCTTATGAATATCGATGCAAAAATCCTCAATAAAATTCTCGCTAACCGAATCCAAGAACACATTAAAGCAATCATCCATCCTGACCAAGTAGGTTTTATTCCAGGGATGCAGGGATGGTTTAATATACGAAAATCCATCAATGTAATCCATTATATAAAAAAACTCAAAGACAAAAACCACATGATCATCTCGTTAGATGCAGAAAAAGCATTTGACAAGATCCAACACCCATTTATGATAAAAGTTTTGGAAAGATCAGGAATTCAAGGCCCATACCTAAACATGATAAAAGCAATCTACAGCAAACCAGTAGCCAACATCAAAGTAAATGGAGAGAAGCTGGAAGCAATCCCACTAAAATCAGGGACTAGACAAGGCTGCCCACTTTCTCCCTACCTTTTCAACATAGTATTTGAAGTATTAGCCAGAGCAATTCGACAACAAAAGGAGATCAAGGGGATACAAATTGGAAAAGAGGAAGTCAAAATATCACTTTTTGCAGATGATATGATAGTATATATAAGTGACCCTAAAAATTCTACCAGAGAACTCCTAAACCTGATAAACAGCTTCGGTGAAGTAGCTGGATATAAAATAAACTCAAACAAGTCAATGGCCTTTCTCTATACAAAGAATAAACAGGCTGAGAAAGAAATTAGGGAAACAACACCCTTCTCAATAGTCACAAATAATATAAAATATCTTGGCGTGACTCTAACTAAGGAAGTGAAAGATCTGTATGATAAAAACTTCAAATCTCTGAAGAAAGAAATTAAGGAAGATCTCAGAAGATGGAAAGATCTCCCATGCTCATGGATTGGTAGGATCAACATTGTAAAAATGGCTATCTTGCCAAAAGCAATCTACAGATTCAATGCAATCCCCATCAAAATTCCAACTCAATTCTTCAACGAATTGGAAGGAGCAATTTGCAAATTTGTCTGGAATAACAAAAAACCTAGGATAGCAAAAAGTCTTCTCAAGGATAAAAGAACTTCTGGCGGAATCACCATGCCAGACCTAAAGCTTTACTACAGAGCAATTGTGATAAAAACTGCATGGTACTGGTATAGAGACAGACAAGTAGACCAATGGAATAGAATTGAAGACCCAGAAATGAACCCACACACCTATGGTCACTTGATCTTCGACAAGGGAGCTAAAACCATCCAGTGGAAGAAAGACAGCATTTTCAACAATTGGTGCTGGCACAACTGGTTGTTATCGTGTAGAAGAATGCGAATCGATCCATACTTATCTCCTTGTACTAAGGTCAAATCTAAGTGGATCAAGGAACTTCACATAAAACCAGAGACACTGAAACTTATAGAGGAGAAAGTGGGGAAAAGCCTTGAAGATATGGGCACAGGGGAAAAATTCCTGAACAGAACAGCAATGGCTTGTGCTGTAAGATCGAGAATCGACAAATGGGACCTAATGAAACTCCAAAGTTTCTGCAAGGCAAAAGACACCGTCAATAAGACAAAAAGACCACCAACAGATTGGGAAAGGATCTTTACCTATCCTAAATCAGATAGGGGACTAATATCCAACATATATAAAGAACTCAAGAAGGTGGACTTCAGAAAATCAAATAACCCCATTAAAAAATGGGGCTCAGAACTGAACAAAGAATTCTCACCTGAGGAATACCGAATGGCAGAGAAGCACTTGAAAAAATGTTCAACATCTTTAATCATCAGGGAAATGCAAATCAAAACAACCCTGAGATTCCACCTCACACCAGTCAGAATGGCTAAGATCAAAAATTCAGGTGACAGCAGATGCTGGCGTGGATGTGGAGAAAGAGGAACACTCCTCCATTGTTGGTGGGAGTGCAGGCTTGTACAACCACTCTGGAAATCAGTCTGGCGGTTCCTCAGAAAACTGGACATAGTACTACCGGAGGATCCAGCAATACCTCTCCTGGGCATATATCCAGAAGATGCCCCAACAGATAAGAAGGACACATGCTCCACTATGTTCATAGCAGCCTTATTTATAATAGCCAGAAGCTGGAAAGAACCTAGATGCCCCTCAACAGAGGAATGGATACAGAAAATGTGGTACATCTACACAATGGAGTACTACTCAGCTATTAAAAAGAATGAATTTATGAAATTCCTAGCCAAATGGATGGGCCTGGAGGGCATCATCCTGAGTGAGGTAACACATTCACAAAGAAACTCACACAATATGTATTCACTGATAAGTGGATATTAGCCCCAAACCTAGGATACCCAAGATATAAGATATAATTTGCTAAACACATGAAACTCAAGAAGAATGAAGACTGAAGTGTGGACACTATGCCCCTCCTTAGATTTGGGAACAAAACACCCATGGAAGGAGTTACAGAGACAAAGTTTGGAGCTGAGATGAAAGGATGGACCATGTAGAGACTGCCATATCCAGGGATCCACCCCATAATCAGCATCCAAACGCTGACACCATTGCATACACTAGCAAGATTTTATTGAAAGGACCCAGATGTAGCTGTCTCTTGTGAGACTATGCCGGGGCCTAGCAAACACAGAAGTGGATGCTCACAGTCAGCTAATGGATGGATCATAGGGCTCCCAATGGAGGAGCTAGAGAAAGTAGCCAAGGAGCTAAAGGGATCTGCAACCCTATAGGTGGAACAACATTATGAACTAACCAGTACCCCGGAGCTCTTGACTCTAGCTGCATATATATCAAAAGATGGCCTAGTCGGCCATCACTGGAAAGAGAGGCCCATTGGACTTGCAAACTTTATATGCCCCAGTACAGGGGAACACCAGGGCCAAAAAGGGGGAGTGGGTGGGCAGGGGAGTGGGGGTGGGTGGATATGGGGGACTTTTGGTATAGCATTGGAAATGTAAATGAGTTAAATACCTAATAAAAAATGGAAAAAAATTAAAAAAAAAAAAAAGAAAAAGAAAAAATAAATAAAACCTTCTTAATATGTGAAAAAAAAAAAAAAAAAAAGACTTCACGTGTCACTTGGGAGGCAGAGGCAGACAGATTTCTGAGTTCGAGGCCAGCCTGGTTTACAAAGTGAGTTCCAGGACAGCCAGGGCTATACAGAGAAACCCTGTCTCGAAAAACAAAAACAAAAACAAAGACTTCACATGTCTTGGTATAAGTCATGAGTTAGATGCACACACTTGGTATGACACCTTCTGTGTAAAAGAGAGTGCTATCTGCCCATTAATTAGGGTTGCTTGAACAGTTAACAGAAAGAAACTACTCCAGGTTAATGCCAATGACATAGCTTAAGCAAAAAGTATGTGGTGACCATGTGTTTATTATGGAAACTTCCATTGACTTATCTGGCCCATAGGAAGTTTGCTGAATGCTTATTAGTGGCAATATACAGAATCCTCCGTTTTCTAATTGACCTAGGGGTTTGAGAACTGTGCCCTGAGTTTCTTCATCGGACAGTGGTCCAGACGAAAGTCACTCTGTGTCTCGGGTGTTTGTTTTCTCGAAGCTGACGGGAACTTGTGCAAGTCAAAAGGAAGCTGTTTATGCTCTGCAGCCATGGTGACCTTCAGCAGTCCCCCTGAAGGAGTTCATAGAACCTCCGAGTAAGCCAGCCAGTCACTGGAAAACCTGGCTCATTATCACTCACAACTCCGAAAGGTCACACCGCCTGTGACGAAGTATCCAAATAGCTAGCTGCTGACGTCAGGCCATAGTGTCTTTCATGAGGCATGAAATTCTGAATGATGCAGAAATAAAAAAATTAACGATCCAGTCGTGAAATCACGACAACTTAATTTGTGTTCTAAGATGTGAAGAGCAAACATGTCAATAAAGTATTTAAATACAACTCCTGCCTCAGCCGGCTACTCCCTATTCTAGATGAAGATTTTTTAGCCTCAGAATTTTGAGATCTTTAATACAAAACACTTTTGTGATTACCCAACAGCGTCTGGACATTGGGTGGTAGAAGTAGTAATTTAATAGTTCATTTCCGTAGGAAAAGTTTTTCAGGTAATTCATAGTTTATAATCATTTGAAAAAAATAGCCCATTCAGGAAGACATTAATTTATGAATGAAATTTTTTCTGTAGAAAGAGTTGTTTTGCTTTGAGATGGGGCTCACTGTATGGCCCTGGCTGGCTTAGCATTCACTATATAGACTCTACTCGCCTCCAATTTAGAGATCTGCCTGCCCCACTCCTGGGTTGCTGGGACTAAAGATGCTTACGACCATACCTCAACTGTAGGTCAGTTTTTAAACTTTGTTTTACTGGTAAGATATTAAACTGAATTTTGGGGGGTTTAGTATGCACATTTTATACACTTATTTTAAATAATTCCTATCTTTTGGCTATTGAAGAATTTAAGCAACAACAAAAATGTTGTCAAGTAAATTGTACTGTATTCCATAATCTGGATAAAATCAAATGATTGCTATTTCGGCGGACAGACAAATGGAATGAGACCGACAGATGGATGGATGGGGGCGGGACAGTTAAGCAGTACTTGAAGCATTGACACTATTCTGTTTCTTAACTTTCGTTTACTATTATTATTTCTGCTTTAGATATTACTGCATATATAGTATGCCACATTTCCAAATGAGACTGAGAAAAGCAACCTCCCCCAGGCTCTGGCTGCCGGCCTTTGGCCTGCTGACTTTTAGCCTATAGTTTTGCATACGCAGTTGTGTACTCTGTTGTAGTAAATGCCACTGAAGACACACAGATGTGAGTACTAGAACTCTGTTTTGGTTTGTGGCAGGATAAAGATGGTTCTCTACTTAAACGTTAAAAATATCTTCCACTCTGTAAGCTACATATGATCCTGGCAGAAGCGTAAATAGACATTTCTCAGATGAATCTGTCACACATGATGTTGCCCTGAGCCTGGGTGACTAAGAGACATTCTTCATAGAAATGTCCCTCAGGACACGCCCGGGAGGGAAGCAAGCCTTGAGAGAGGAAGAGGAAAAAGAGGAAAAGGGTTTATCAGAGCCCCTGGGTGAAGGGTCAAGTTCCTAGATTCTCTTGTGTTCCAGGGCAGCTCTCTGCATAGACTCAGGCTAGCATTAGAAGCTACAGCCAGAATTCTCTTGCCTCTTTAAAGCTTATTATTAAAGGATCTCTACATTTTCTTCCAGACGGCTTAGGCTTAACAGTTAAAGGCATTGCTTTCTCTTCAGCCACCTCCAGTAAGTGTGTAATCGCTTACAGTAACAAACAAAGGAATGATGAAAAAATTCTAAATCTTGACAATGAGCAGTGCTAACACTCCAGGAAAATATTGTTTATGGATTAGGCCACAGCATGGGAATATCCACACACACAATTCTCATGTTCTTCGGGGTGCTTTCAAACATTTCTTAGCCAATAGGATTCACTGATGTTGGCAGGAAAAAAAATTATGCTGGCTTCATTAAACAGTTAAAGTGAATGAGTAAAATGTTTTTGGATTTATTATTATTATTATTTTTTTTTTTTTGGCCAGGCTACGCACAGCCGATGCCACTGGGTGGCAGTACAGCACAGGCTGTGACATACAGGGAGCGGAGGCTATGGTTTGTCTTTGTGAGGTCAAAGACTCTTAGGAGTCACTTCAGGAAAAAAACAAAACCAAAACAATTAGTGGAAAATTATTTACAGGATAAAAAAACGTTTCCTCTGTTGAAAATCAAATCTCTTTCCAAGTTATACTTCTATTAAAATGCATGAAGTGATTGCTTCTCTGTGTCAGAAAGTTCTGGGTGATTTCATAATGACACGGTCTAGTAAGAATGGATCTATGTAGAAGGTTGCTAGCTGTAATTCATTCTGGTGACACACAAGTTGTGTTTTGTTTGTTGATTTGTTTGTTTTATAAAAGTGGAATAAAAAGCAAACGAAAGACAATGAACTTTCCCCATTGCCCCATGTAATCAATGAACTTGGCCACAAGATTACTGCTATTGGGGTGGAACAGGAAGGGATATACAGGAGCTTAAAACTATATTGGTGATGGCCTATTCCTAACGGAGCACTAATTCTCTGTTGTGGTAAAAATAGCCACTGTATTCCCCCTCCCCACCCCCACCCCCCGAAACTAACTGTCATAGTTTGGAACAAGAAAGACAACACAATTGTTCTTGTTTTCAGAGCAGACATATCTCCTGCCTCCAAAGGGGACAAGGATGCTGGTTTCTAGGGTTTGAACGCTTGTTACCAGTTTTAGGTTTTAGAAAGCAGTCAAAACCAGTGGGGCAGTGGAAAATAAGCAGCTGACTGGCGAGCCAGCTCCCCTGCACAGCTTTTACTCATTTCTGTTCATCAGCCCTAAGGACTCTGGCTAAATTGTTGCTATGTTCAACAGGAAGAGATGAGCAGTGGACATGAGGGACAGCTAAAGAGGATTCCTTCATGTCTAAGAGAACACACTGAAAGATTTGAGCACAGAGCAGAATCATTCTAAGGTAAAACGTACAAACTAATTAAAGCTGGCACATTTTTTTTTCCTGTGGACTGGGGTGCCTCTGAGCTTTTATAGAAGTTCAAAAAGTTCAAAACTTAAGACTAATAAAAGAGTTTAGATGTTAGCTAGTACCTAAATCTGGTTATGATTTGGACATTTGAATAATAGATGGATTCTGCAGGCTCTGTTCTGATAAGTAAACCTACCCAAGATGTTCAATAACAGATGGATTCTGTAGGCTCTGTTCTAATAAGTAGATCTACCCAAGGTATTCAAGGTCCCATTTCACTCCACAAAACATTTGGTCCTTAACCATTCTGTACACATTCCAAAACACTTTAAGTCATTTTATCATCTCACATCTATGCCACGGAGTTGAAATAGTTTCTTCTCTTATGCATGAAGAACGCAAACATGTTGCCCAGTTAAATCTTTGTATAAATAACACATGTGAAAGAGGAGTAAATAACATATCAGGTTGAATGGCATTATTGAATTTCAAACCCAGAGCATGTACTAATTATACTAGATGTAATTTAATCCATGATATAGTCTCCTTCTGGTGCTAATTCCAGTTTAGGGAAATAAGGGCCCGCTGCATACGTACTATCTCCCTTAGATAACTTGTTACTTGAAAGTACAGACACTCCTCGGGCCTAACAGCCTTACACAAAGCACCTCTGTAGGGCTAAGGTTACATTCTCCAGCACTGCCTTTTAATTACTCGAATGAGCCAAACAATTGGCAGTCACATAGGTGTATGTAATAAAGTCGTATTGAGAATCATAATAAGATCTGCACATCAACTGTGTAAATCTTTAAGAAGCCTACATGCTCCCAGGTTGGCTTACCTGAGCAAACGGGGTCACAATCAAGTCATCTCCATGTCTGCAAGACAAACCAGAGGCAGTGTTAGAAGGCTCCCGTAGTTCTCTGACCACGTTTGAGCAATATTAAATGGTACATCCCACTGCAAGCAAATCCCATTGGGAATTACAGTAACTCCATCTTTATCTTCAGTACATTTCCTTCCCAGCCTCTGGGTTGAAAACACATCTTCCCGGATGCTAACCATTGTCCATCTCCCTTGGACAAAAGAGAGTCTCCTTGGTTACCAACCAGTGTCAACGTTGCCTTTTTAGGCACAAAGGATGTGCTCTAAGTAGAAAAGGGGTCTCAGCTCTGGGTCTGCACCTTTCTCTACACCTCCCATTGTAGATGTTAGCCAGGAATGCCGTGCAAAGGACCAGCTACAGAACAGGCTTCTGGGAGAGAGAACCCTGGGCCATCCAACATTTGTAGGTGAGCATCAAGTGATCTGTACGGTCATGTGTAAGCCTTGGATAGGCCAGGAGTCAAACATAACACAGGAGTGCATCATCCAGTAATAAAAAGCCCTACGAAACTTTTCAACGGACTCATGTTCCAGCCACTGTACTTACAGGGGAATGTTACCCTGTGGGTGCTGTTGCTAGGGTAACGTCAGCTCCACTAGACTAGGGATACAGGAGCAAGGTGTCAGTGTGACATGTCTTGGAGAAGCAGGGAAACCCAAGAAGTCATGCAGCATTCTTCTTGGAAGAAAGTGGGAAGCTAGGACCTGGGACTCTTTGCAATATTTCCCAGCACCCATAAATTGAAGAACGGATGTCTTAAATCTCAGTGTTTATTTCTTTATCTAGCCAGTCACAACCTATTTTATTTATTTCAATCATTTCATTTCACTTATCTTGAAAGATAGAGTTTTTCCTTGGTATACCAGGCTGATGTTGAACCTGTAATATTCTCACCTTGAGCCTGTTAGTGCTGGGATTTCTAATGAGCATTGCCACACCCACTTCAGAAAAAAATTTATTTTTTAATTAAATGAATGTAGTTATTTTACACACACATTTCCTTGACATAAACTTCACTGAGAATAGTTCATTTGAACTGTCAGCTTATTCCTGAGCAATCCATGTCCCCAAACCGGCACCTATAAAGCTTGTGGTACAAGGAGCAGAGAGATGATATTTCCAATGGGCTAATGATGAAGACCACCTCTGTGGCAAGCAGTCTGGTACCTAGAAACACGTGCAGAAACTTCCAGAACAGACAGAATAAGCCACTGCAGGTCAGTGTGGAAGTTAGTGTTACACTAGTCTTCTGATGTGGAAGGTGCTCTATGTCTGTTCCCTTATCCTGGTCACCAGAGTGAAGTAAAAGCCATGCCTGTGGCCACAGGGAGGCCCACCTCTCAATCTCGAAAGAGAAGGCCCTGCTGGCTCCTGGGCCAGCTCTACTGGGGATCTGCAGGACAGGCTCAGTGGCGTGTGTTGACAAGGAAAATGACAGTGCTCTCATCCTCCACACCTGGTCACCTTACCCTCACCTCTGTGGTCCTTACCACACTATTTTCCACTCTCACTGTTTCGGAACTAAAGAGCCTGAAATATAGACAAGAGACTGAGAGTCTCTAAAAGCAAACCTTCTTACGTACAGCACTTAAATACAGAGAAGGGCCATCTCAAAGACAACGTTCAGCCAGATTCAGCTCCTGCAAGTACGATTCCCTCAGTAACTGTTTCAAGACTGGGAATGGAGAGACCTTGGCCCTTGTTAGTTTCAGTAACGGGGGCCTTTATGATGTTTCTTTTCCTTTGGTTTTCCTTCCTCCCTCCTCTCTCTCTCCCTCCCTCCCTCCTTCTTTTCTTTCTATCTTTCTTATAAACACAGCTTGCAAGGCTGGCTTGGCTGGAACTTGCTACGTAGCTCCGGCTAGCCTTGTACTCATAGAGATCCACCTGCCTCTGCCTACTGGATATTGGGATAAAATCCATGCCTCACCAAGCCCAGATACTGTTATTCCTTAAAGTAAGAGTTCAAACCTGATAGTATGCATGTACAACCCCTGCTACTCAGGAAGCTGAGGCAGAAGGAACCAAGACTCAGTGCCTGCTTGCAACTACAGAGTGAGTTTCAAGGACAGCCTGGGTAACTTAGCAAGATCCTGCCCCAAAACAAATGTATTTAAAGGTCTGAAATATATTCAACAGCTTACATGAAGTTCTGTGCTCAATCTATAGTACCAATTATGTACATACACCATACACCACACACACACACACACACTCGTACACATGCACAAATAAATAAATGCCCACAAATGCCACTAGAATACTTTTATCAATAGAATATAAGATTAAATTATGATAATAATTGTAAATAGTCATCACCAATATGTAGCAATAGTTAATATTTATTAAATGACTCACTGTGCAAAGAATTTTAGAGCGAGTATCTCCTAGTTAATATCTATTTTGATTCAGGAAAGGGAGTCACAAGAAACACAAACCCTGTGTTTATAAAGAAATTTGAAGAGGATTCCAATTCAAGCCCTATGAATCACAGACGTGATTCCCCCTCTACCATGCACTGAGAGATGCCAAAAGCCCACCAGAAAGCAGCACTGACTCCACAGTGTAGCTCTCAGTTCACGAAAATATCATTCAACTGATAGTCAGACATTAATACATAATAATAAAATAAAATTAAACAACAAAATACAAACAACTAAGCTTCATCCCAGCTGTGACTCCAAAGCAGCTCAGCCATCCTGATGCCTTCACACCACACAACCTTAAACTAAATAACAGAGAAAGGAGTAAAAGAGCATTTGTGTACTTTTTGATCTAGAAATAGAATTCTGAGCTATAGTTAACTAAAGTGCTTACAAACAAGGCACAAGAGGATGGCATTCATCATCCACTTCCGGGTGTGTGGACAACAAGCAATGGAAACAGCATGTCACAGAGATATCCACAATAGTCCCCACACAGACTCACTCATCTTAAGTGTCTATCAATAGGTGGAAATATGCCTACCTCATAGGATACTACTTAGGTTTTAAAGAGAGAATCATTTGTTGTAAGAGGTATGAACCTGAGGTAGGCTATGCTTAGTGTAACAAGGCAGACAAACAGTGTATGACATCACATGCACGTGGACCCTAAAACAAAACAAAACAAAACAAAACAAAACAAAACAAAACAAAACCATGAACTTACAGGAAGAGAGTCTGAAGTGTTAGTTACAGGGGCCAGGAAATAGGATTGGGCTTAAAAAGCCTTATGGGAAATAAGTTCATGAAATTTATAGCACACATTGCTGACTATGACAAGCAATATGCACAATTTTAGATTTCCTCATCACAAAAGCAGTAACTAGATAACGTGATAGGTACATTAACAAACTCAATCCAATGTTTAGATTCATATTAAAACTATTATTGTATATCTTAAACACAGACAATGTCTCTCCTTTCTCTGTTATTTAGTTTAAGGTTGTGTGGTGTGAAGGCATCAGGATGGCTGAGCTGGTTGGGAGTCACAGCTGGGATGAAGCTTAGTTGTTTATATTTTGTTGTTTAATTTTATTTTATCATTCTGTATTAATGTCTGATTATCAGTTGAATGATATTTTCACGAAATGGGAGCTACACTGTGGAGTCAGTGCTGTTTTCTGGTTGCTTAAATACATTTAAGAATGAATGAAGAGCCTGATCTTTGAATCAACCCAACCAAATCAATCCTTAAGACCAGGTACAGTGGCACAAGCCTAGCACTTGGAAAGTGGAGGCAGGGGGATCAGGAGTTCACTATACAGTACTCAAAGCCAGCCTGGATGACATGAGACCCAGTTTCAGAAACAAGAAGCAAAGCTAGGGAGATGGATCAACCAGCAAAGCTTGCTTCACAAAGCTGAGGGCTTCAATTTGACTCCTAGAATCCACATAAAAAAAAAATCCAGGCATGGGGGTTCATTCTTGTAATCACAGCGTTGGAGAAGATGGACCCCTAGAGCTCCCTGTGAGGCCACCCACCCTACTGTATTTGGTGAGCTCCAGACCTGTGAAGAGCCCTGTCTTGAAACAAAATGTGTATGATGCCTAAGGAAGAATAGCTAAGGTTGTTCTCGGGTCTCCACATGTGTGTCCTTCATGTCCACATACATGTACCTGCACTCACGTGAACATACATACATGCATGCATACATACTTGCACGCATGTGCGGGAGCGCACACACACACATACACACACATACCTCAAAAATCAATAAGTAAGCACATAAATTACCAAAGCATAAATCCTTTGTTTTTGCTTCACGTATGTTCAGATCTTCATTAAGAATGTGCATTGAAGGCTAGAGAGATGGCTCAGTGGTTAAGAGCACTGACTGCTCTTCCAGAGGTCCTGAGTTCAATTCCCAGCAACCACATGGTGGCTCACAACCATCTGTTTCAGGGTCTGCTGCCCTCCTCTGGTGTGTGTGAAGACATCAACAGCATACTCACATTAAATAAATCATTTAAAAAAATCTGCATTGATGATAAGGCATAAAACTGAGAATTTATTACACAGTATAAGCAAACACTCTGTGGTCTAACATCGAATGTGTGCTGTAAAGATAGAAATTTTGGTTTCATGAAGGAAAAATACATGATACTGAATAAGCTCTATGTCAGTGCAAACATAATCCACTCTCACATTTGCAGACAGAAGTTTCAAGCTTCAAAGGAACTTAGTAAATGTTTGTAGACAGGAGCACAAAGCACATCGTACTATTTTGCTTAATAAAGACTGATGCATCAGAGAAAATTATCCAGGGATGCTGATGTCACAGTTGGCCACAGGGGACTGTGAGTCCTAGGCTGAGTTTGAAGTTCCTGACAGGAGGCAAAGGGCTGAGTACCCAGAGGGAAAGAGGCTACACAAGTGCCCTCACTCTGTGTTCTAGGAACAGGCTCTTCTTTCATAGTGTACGTTATTTGACAGGTCTTCCGTTTACTCTTAACGTCATTGGCCCTGTTCTCTTGGGTTTTCTCCAGAAAGCTCGTCTGTGTGGGAGATTTACGGCTAGGGAGGGCAATCTCCTTAAAGGTCTGCCTGCGGTGGAATGGGGCCAGTTAAGTTCGAAGAAAAGGCTTAAGAAAATAGAGAAGGCTTTTTTTTTTCCCCCTAAGTCTGCTATGTGCCCAGAGTGAAGGACAGACAGGATCTAATTCTCCAGACTCTGCATGAATGGATACTCTCACATTCCCACTCCAAGACAAGGAACCAGGATCTGAGAACCTGGGTTCAGAGCCAGTTGTACCCTTGGCAAATGGCAGAGATCATTAGTTTCCTGAAGCTAGCCTGAAACCTAGAGTTTGTCAGGCAGAGTGGGTACACTGGTCCCGGTCAAAGTAACAGTAAATCTAGACTGTGGAGAAGTGTTGGAAAGTTTCATACTCCTTTGGTTAGCTTATCCTTTTCCTGACATTATGTTTTTTGTGTGTGTGTTGTAAAAGAGAGAGAGAGAGAGAGAGAGAGAGAGAGAGAGAGAGAGAGACTCTCATATCATTAAAAATTAAGCTGACTATATATTTTAGTCAGAATTGCTTTGTTATTGTCATTTCCATGGCAAAATAAGCACTCAGAGACCTACGTTGGTCTCTATGGTGCTTTCTTGACATTGTAATGGGCCTTGAAATCCCAAGGCATGGAGATGTGCTATGTAGCTAAACAGGGACCTAGGCTTAAAAAGCAAGCAAGCAAACAAGCAAGCAAAAGAATCCACTGTGTTGTTTTGACCATATTGTTTCCTGCTTGCTCGAATGAATTTGGACTATCATAAGCTCCTCAGAAGTAAATACCAGAGTCTCCAGAATAATGCTGCCCAATAGAAATACTCCCCCCCCAATCTCCTGGGGAGGGAGTGGCGGGGGGGGGGGGGGTTGACTATGGTATCCACTATCCACAGGCAAATGAAACACAAGGCATCCTGAAAGCCTGCAAGTACCATGCAGGAACAAGCTGTGTGTGCAGTCTTGCTCTTCCTGGCTCACGCATGGTGGCTCACAGGTGGACTGAGAAGGACTTGGTCCACATGATACCCTGCATTTGCATTTCCCTCTTGTATTCGCAGAAGGTTGGTTGACTTGTTATGCCTCTGTTTCTACTTTCTAGACTTGGCTTCGAAGGAGAGGGTTGCTGCGACGACTGATGTGTGTTTAGCCCTGCCTTTACAGTATTTTTGGAGACAGAAACCTCCTTTTGGACCCAAGGTTGGGAAAAACCCCACTAGTCTCACAGTGATTAGGGGAAAGCTGATGCAGGGTCTGAGAGACAATCTAGTAGGGAATACCAATCAACGAAGAAGCCTTTTTACCAAGCCCAAACCGAAGCGTTCAACACACCAGAAGTCTGCAAGCAAAGCTTAGGGCCTGCTCCTTTGACTTGGATTTTCTGAAGCAAAATTATACTTGCAATGAGGCCTTTGTTCCCTGCATATCTATGATAGAGTATCTCCATGTTTCCTACTGCAGGGAGCTAGAACGATTCAGTGGCACCCCCTGGTAAAGCTTACCTCCAGGAACATACTACAGAACTACTGTTCTATCTGCAGCTGTGTCTCCTTATACGGCTCAGAGGATGATATGGGGAGAGACTGAGAATGGCTTGCAAAGGAGCCAAGACCGACAAGCAAAATACATATTTCAAGTGACTGATATGTAACAGAGAAGGCATTTATGCTGGTGTCTCAATATCGGCTACCTCTCTCCTTTCCTGGCTAGGATTTAAAAAATAATAAAGGCAAAAGTGATTTTTTTTTTCTGTCTTGTTTTCATGGATCTGTGTTGCCTTCAAAATGACACCCTAAATGGCATAGCTGCTATTCCTCCTGCTCAGCCAGTTAACAGAGTAAGCCTCAGTCAAGCACACCGGCCAGTTTTACGGTCCTTCCCTCAGAATGTGCTGAGAAGCACCCACCAGGGGGCTCCTAGAAAAACCAACTCCTCGCCTTCTCCAAACCTGCCACCATCTACCTCTTTCTAACCATGGGTCACCAAACTGTAACGTTCAGAAGGTTTCCATCCTGTGATACACCGGAGCAGGGTTCAAATCTCTGTCCTCTTCAATGCCTAGAGGAGAGTGAGTAAGGCTTGGAGAACAAAGTGAGTGCCACCAGCGCCAGGTCCACAGCTTGTTCAAACCATATGTTCTTTGCAAGTTGAAGGGGCCAGGGAGAGGCCATTGTTTTGGCTCTAGTTCTTCTCTTTGGGGCTGAGATAAATGGAAGCCCCATCCAGACTAATGGGATGGCTTTTCCCCTTGAAGATGGTGTATATGTTGTCCTGTCATTAGTTAGGTGATAATTCACATATTGCTCTCAGAGATCCCGTTCCTTTAAGAGGACGCTGGTAAATGACCCAGCTCTTCCTTAACCAAGACAATCCTAGCTGCCTTTCTAGCAGGAATCTGATGGCTTATAGGAGTGTCAGATAATAATTTTCATTATTAAACAGCTTTTACTCCACATTTATAAAAAAGTAGGTGTTACATTTCATAAACAGTGAAGTGGTAGGATTATTATTCAATCAAGTGCTTACTTTTTTTCAAAGACTTACTTAATGCCCAGTGTCATATGGCTTTTATTTTATTTTACGTATAAAAATAGTTTATTACTACACAGTTTCCTTTAGATTTCCACAACCTAGGAAATCTTAGGTGACTGTTTTTTCTCAGTTATTTTTTCACCACTACAAGATTTATGGAAAATAATATGTATGAAGATTAAAAAAGAGAGAGAGTTGGTTCAGTGGGTACAACCACTTTCTGTGCAAAACTGAGGACCTGCACATGGATCGCAACACCCACATTTAAATACAGCTAGGTACAGCTAATTGCCTGCCTGCAAACCCAGCAATGTGGGGAATGGGGGACAGGGATCATTAAGGTTGCTAACCAACAGTCTAGCTTTCAATGCAGGGAAAGACACTCTCTAAGGAAATAATACAGAGAGTGATGGACCAGATGTTGTCTGGTCTCTGCCCATGCACATAGGACCTGTACATATATGTGCATATATATCACACTCACACATAAGCTCACACATTCATACAAACCTGCAAAATAAAGACATTTGTAATCTGGCATGGCTATAATCCCAGAACTGGGAAGGCTAAGTCAGGATGATGGCTGTGAATTCAAGGCCAGCATGTATTACACAGATCAGTCAATCAATCAATAGATAAGGTGGGGGGAGAGAAAGAAACTTGTATGTTAAATGTTAAAACAAATTCCCCTGGAGATGGGTTAGAAACACATAGAAATAAGACATTCGTAAGATAGTTTGTCCAACTGCACTTTTCTCTCTGATTTAAGACAAATGTTTCTCTTCTTATATCTTCTAAGGTTTTGGGAAATGCTTTTACTTTGTCAGTGGAAGCTGGGATAGTAGAACACATGCCTCAAACACTTTGTTAATTTGAAAGCTTGCAGTGCATTGCAATAAAACCAGCCATCGTGACAACAGCTCACAGTATTAATGCCTTCACCTGGACGTTTATTTTGACCATGTTAAAGGCAATTAAAACATTGGGTTTGTAATTAAATTAAAAATATAAAATATATGTTAGCTAATATATTAAATTGCGTAGTTTGGAGACTAAAAGATCAAGCTTAGTTTGCATTTTGACATTACTCATTTTTATGAGTCTGTAATAAAATAGCTCCGTTATTGAAAAAAAAAAGTAGGAAAAAAAAAGACTTAACAAGATAGAAAGAAATAAAGTATGAAAAATGTTAGCTTGGTAGCCAGTGTCCTTTGCATACTTTGCCACCAGGCTTCTAGAAATCATAAAGATCTGTGTCACTCTGCACTAACATTGCACAGTGACAATAATACCAGTGGTCAGCTACAGAAGCAGAAGAGTGGGCCACCTAGACTGTACCTGAGACTGTGTGACTTTGGATGACAATAAAGGATCTGGGAAACCAGGTGTCCTCAGGTGAACCTGATGTCACGGCTCCCCTCCCCCACCCAGTAAGCTGCGTCTCACATGGCTGGTCTTGCTTCAATCTTCAGGATATAAATAAAATAAATACATTTACATAGAGCTTTTCAAGCTCAGTTCATGGTGCTTCTGATGTCTCAATTTTATTTACGAGACTCCCTTTGCCCAAAGAAATCGCCGATAGTTCCAATGAATAAGTAGTTAGGTCCAAACAATTTCATAAGGTTCCCCCTAACAACTCAGGACCCGTTTAGCACTGTACAGCTTCCTACTGCGAAAGGAGACTTTTCTTTAGCAATTGCTTTTTATCCATCAATCGCTGAAAACCCAGTTTTATAAAGACATGATGACTTGAAGGGCTGCTATGATCTAAAGATGAAAGCAGAAAAAATATAAAGCTGCTAGTGTTAGAGGTGACTGACAAATATTTTGGTTTCCTTGAGGAGTAAAAGCATTCCTCCCACCTGTGTGATTTCCCTCTGGGCATCACTGCCCCTGGTCCCATTAACCTAACATCCTCAGCTGGGAGAGGTCTGGAATGGGGAAGGGTGGTTTGGCTTTGATAACTTCCTACTTAAGTTGATGAAAGATGGCTCTCAATTGACAAATCAGATGAGTTTAAAAAATTTAGGAGTATATGTGATGCTAATCTGTCCTCAAGTTCACTATATCTGGAATCAACTAAAAACAGAAGCAGCTCAACCCATGTGAAAGGTTTTCTTGATTGGATCATTTGAGGTGGAATGAAACACTGTAAACCTGTGAGAGGGTTTTTTGTTTGTTTTTGTTTTTTGTTTTGTTTGTTTGGTTGGTTTTTTTTTTTTAACATTCTTGTTGCAGTGTTCATCTCCCCTGCTGCTGAGACATTCATTCTTTCCCAGGTATTAGGAACCTCTTCTGGATTCTAACATAGACTTCTGAAGACCAGCAGCTCATTAGGACTTCCCAGGGTCAATGGCATCAGATTGGGATTCCTCAGACATCCAGTTCCCTGAACTGAACAACTACCAGACTCTTGGCTTTTCTGCTGTAAGACAGCCATCGCCGGACTACCCGGACCACAGCCTATAAGCCCCTCTCATACATTTCATATATACTCTCCTTGTATCTGTTCTATTCCTTTAGAGAAGCCTGACTATGCAGCGTATTAAAATCTAAAATTTGTCTATAAGAGGTTACACAGTTTTCTGTAGTTCAGTGGGGAGTAGAATCTTTCCAATGAACCATCTGCTTTGTTTTGATTTTTGTTCTGAGACATTTCAGAAAGAGTCCAAGGAAGAATTACTTAACCCAGAGTAAAACCATGAATAGATATGTTCTCTCCTGCCTTCCTTAAGCCCAGCTCTGAAGATGATACTACCAAGCTACTTAGTAGGCACAAGCTAAAAGAAGGAGGGTGTCTCAGGGTTTCCATTGCTGTAAAGAGACACCATGACCATGACAATTCTTTTAAAGGATAGCATTCAGCTAGGGCTAGCTTACAGGTTCAGATGTTTAGTCCATTATCATCCAGGTGGGAAGTATAGTAGCATCCATGCAGGCATGGTGCTGCAGGAGCTGAGAGTTCTATGTCTTCCTCTAAAGGAAGCTGGGAGCAGATTGACTCTTCCTCACTGAGCAGAGCTTCAAAGCCCACCCCCACAGTGACACACTTCCTCCAACAAGGCCACACCTACTACTAGTACTACCTCCTATGGGCCAAGCATATTCAAACCACCACAGCAGAGCTCTGACAGAAAACCAACACCAGGGGCTCTAGAGGTGTGTGACATTGGGTAACTGTGAAGGAAGATGTGGCAGTATGAACAAAAGGGTAAGGAGATATGTCCACCAGCAAGAAAGTCCCCAAGAATAACATGTTTTAACCATCTGAAAGGAACCCAGCAATAAGTGTCCAAGGCTTTTCAATTTAAAATGAATCCACCCACATCACTGTGCCTTCAACCCCTACTGCACATTCTGTGTGTAGGAGTACAGTAGGTAAACATGAGGGAAGAGCTGTCTGAGTCATCTCTAGGTTCTATATGTCATGGGCTAGTCAGCAGAGGATAGGAATGGAGGTCCAGTTATCCAGGTGAATTGACTTTAACCTAATGAGTTTGGGAGGTAGCTTAAATTCACTGGATTGGGGGTTTTCAGATTCAATGATCCTTGTCTCCTATGGTGGTTAGTTTTGTCGTCAAGTTTGATGAGATTCAGAATCCCTTAGTAGACTATTTTCTGGACATGTCTGTGAGGACCTTTCCAGAGAAGCTATCCGATCGGCTTCCCACACCCTTGCCACTACAGCTGGAGACAGTCTCACTGCCATGCCTTCCTTGCTATGGTAAACTGCACACTTAAAAACTGTGAGCCAGAGTACGTTCTCCCTTGCTTAAACTGCCTTTTTTTTTTTTTTTTGGTGGAGGGAGAGGTATTTTGCCACAGCAATGACAAAAGTGATGAGTGCACCTCTTGTTGTTGCTCATTGTCCCGTTAATCTTTGCAATCATCTCCCTTCATGCTTTCAAACACACTGTCTCCTTATTATTCCATTCTCCTCATGTTCATTCATGTCACAGCAGGGTCAGCTGTCATTTTTCTGGTTGTGTCTACAGTTATATAAATGTTTTATTATTAAGTATGATTTATATCTGCTTTTCCTATGTTTACATCTTTGCTACGCTCACTAACACTGACGTGCTTCTTATTTTTCTTGTGTGTGTGTGTCTACACTTATGTGTGTGTACTTGTGGATGGGCAGGCATGTGTGGGGAGGCATGTGCACATGTGTATTGAGGCCAGAAGGTGACTGAGAGTGTTTTCCCAATGACTTCTTCACCTTACTTTGGAGCCAGACTCTGTCTCCTGGTGAACATGGAGTTCACTGGTGCTCTAGAATGGCTTTCTATTGACCTCCAGCAACTCTTTCCATCTCGACAATGCAGGGATCACAGTCCTGCTGCTATATGCACCGTTTACAAGGTTGCTGAGATCCAAACGAAGATGCTGATGGTCACATGATAAGCATGTTTATCAATCAAGTCACCGTGGTGACATTTGTGTTTAATAAACACAGCAGAAGATTCTGGAAACATCTATCTTCTCTCAGTGAATGCTTGTAGACTCTGAACTTTTTTCCATACTATAGAAATGCACACATTTTCTGAGTCAGATGCATGGCTGCCTTATTGATTTTATGCACTATAAGATTTGTCATGGTTTATTTTTCACCAAATTTTTATAGTGCTTCATAGTCATTCTATTAGTCAAATGGGTTTGTCTATCAACTCACAAATATTGTTCACAATGGTATCATCAAAGTGATGTTCTTTACAGATGATCAAAACTTTTATTGTGTTTTGAAAAGATGAACATTTTTGGACTTTGGGTCTCCTATTCACAAATGGCAACTAACCAGTACCTCCCAGAGCTGTGTCTGTAGTTGCATATGTAGCAGAAGATGGCCTAGTCATTCATCAATGGGAGGAGAGGCCCCTCAAATATGGTCTTGCGAAGACCATATGCCCCAGTACAGGGGAATGCCAGCGCCAAGAAGCAGGAGTGGGTGGGTTGGGGAGCAGGGTCGGGGGAGGGTATAGGGGACTTTTGGGATAGCATTTGAAATGTAAATGAAGAAAATATCTAATAAAAAAAGAAGAAGCGAAGAGTCTGATGAGATGGTTCCGCAGGTAAGCATACTAACTGCTCTTCTGAAGGTCTGGAGTTCAAATTCCAGTAACTACATGGTGGCTCACAACCACCCATAATGAGATCTGACGCCTTCTTCTGATGCATCTGAAGTCAGCTACAATGTACTTATGTATAATAATAAATAGATCTTTGGGCTGGAGCAAGCAGGGACTGAACAAACAGAGTTGACCGGAGCTAGCAGGGTTGACTGGAGTGAGCAGAGGCCTTAAAAATTCAATTCCCAACAACCACATGAAGACTCACAACCATCTATACAGCTACACTGTACTCACATACATAAAAAAATAAACAAATCTTTAAAGAAGCAAAGGATGAAATGAGACAGCAGATACAAAAATCCTCAGAAAAGTGAAGTGTAATATGCATCCATGATTTATGTTCTGACCATTGCTGCTGTATTTTTCCTTTGTGTACATCTGCTACTTATTAATACTTATTTATGGATGATAAGACAGTGGCATCTTGCCAGGAAGTGATGATTTCTTTCTTCTCATTCCCTAATTAATTAAACAATTATACCCAAACTTACAGAGGATTTGTTTTTTCTAAAATATTTCATTCAAACAAAGAGTTACAAACTCCTGACGCTAAGCGATTTTATCTGTTGAAATGCTAGTTAAGAACAACATCTACAGAATCATCAAGTGAACACAGTAGATTTTATTAAGATGATTCTCTCTAAAGGACAGTTGTGTAGTAGAGCTATGGACATTGCACATTGCTGGGAACTAAATAAAGGAGCCTGAGGTTTACACACATGGCCACATAAGCCATCAAATAAAGGGAGAGCAGAGTTATGTATGTGTGGAAGATAAATGCTGTATTAAATTAAACATGAAGTCATAATTACTTTGTTTATCTTGTTTCTCAGCAAGTGTGAAAGAAATGCCTCATTTCTCCTGGGAAAATACACAGAGGAACTCAGAAAGCTGAGCACGTCAAGGCATTATTTTTCAACAATTTACAGAGTTGCCTCATGGTCTGATTCAATTTGTCATTCCTACGTGAGTCCTCCCAGCAGATAAAGGACGTCTTGAATTGGTACAGGGTAAAATGAGGTCATTCTTGTATAGGGCTTTGGAAATAAAGGCTTTTTTAGACTGTGAAATACCACCAGCTTTTCATAAAACAGAGCTGCATATTTAGTCTTCCCTAACTTGAATAGAGAGTATGGAACACACGGCCTATGCATTAGCATCCCAAAGTTCTTTTTCTAGAATTTTAGAGAGCAGAGCATTTAACCACTAAGATACTTCCCCCTTCCAGTTCTCTTACCTTTCTTTCTAATAATTTTTTAATTGCTCAATACTTTCTTTCATTCATATAACAAATTTTAGTTGTTTTTAACCCCTCCCTCTCCTTCTTTCTTCCCAACAAGTCTTCCTCACACTTCCATGTCTACCTTTGTGGGGTCCACTGAGTTTCATTAGCATGTCTTGCCTGTTCACTAACCATAGTCCCTTAGGAATGGGTGGAGCCTCATGGGCCCCTTCCCCATCCATGGTGAATTTCTGGCAGGCCCAATCTTGTGTTGGTCTTCTGAAGACAATCAGAGCTGCAGAGAGTCCATGATTGCAATGGCCGCACCATGTCACATCCAGATGTCTTTGCCATACGTCTCTCTGTTCTTTGGCTCTTATATTCTTTCCGCCCCTCTTCCTCAATGTTCTGTGGTCCTTGGCAGAGGTGCTTTGTCTATTTAGTTGTTTCACTTTTAATGAAGTTGGACTAGACAGCTTATTTTTTGGCTATCCTTGGGGATTCTTGAACTAAGTATTCTTCTATCAATCCCTCTAGTGTATTGTTCTCTTGCTTGATCAGCTTATTGATCTTCTCCACTGTATGAGTCTTGCATATATTATGCTGGGTAGGCACTCTACCACTGGGGGGCTACATCTCCAGCCCTATTTGTACTTTTGACTTTGAGGCGGGGTCTCGCTGTGTTGCCTAGGATAGTACTTGACCCTGTCAATAGCTGACACAGTCCTTGAATTCAGCATTATCCTGTCTCAACCTCTGAGTAGCTGAAATTACAGGAGTGTACCGCCTGGCTTGGGTGAGCAACGGCTTTGTCCTTTCACCTTGTCCTCAAGCTGCCTACCCCACTCTCACTGGTGACAATGGCTAAGCCTCCTATTTGATTGAAAAGTAGATGTCATAAGCCACAAATTCTCTAACCCCTTCTCTCCTTCATCTCTGTCTTTGTATTTCTTCTTTGTCTTCTCTAAAGAATACAAAGCTAGAGAGATGGCTCAGTGGTTAAGAGCACTGACTGCTTTTCCAGAGGTCCTGAGTTCAATTCCCAGCAACCACAACCATCTGTAATGGGATATGATGTCCTCTTATGGTGTGTCTGAAGAGAATGACAGTGTACTCACATACATAAAACAAATAAATAAATAAATCTTAAAAAAGAATACAATCTCAGCCTTTATCATTTTTCCAGAAATTATTTCTTGAGCACAATTGTGTCAGTAACTATACATCTATCTGTAATCTTCATTTTTCCTGAATTTAATCTCTAGCTTCTGGGCCTTCACTCAGCTCAAGTGTTATTAATTAAATTTTTCTTTCCTCTTGAATTTTTTCTTTCCTAGTCAGGTTTGATTCTCTCACTCCCCTTTCTCATTGATTTTCTAAAAATAGGCATTCGCTGGCTTAGAGAACTGCTTTCAACTCACTCCCCAGTTAGTTGGGCTTCTAACTCCATTGCCTGACTAAGGTACTTCACTCAAATAGCATCTAAGCACCTAGTAATTACAGAGGTAATTGGTTTTTCTAATCTCTTCTAGTCCTGTAGACTATTATTTCTAATTTTTGTCCTTCTCTTGCCAGCAAGTCGCAAACTTTCCCCATCCTGTTCTGTTAAAGCTGAATCCACATTGAGTGTCTGTCTCTTCTTCCTCCTGTTAATACTGACATCTGTTCACACAGTCATTGTCAAAAAAGTGAACTTTTGTTTCTCTACCAGCCACACACACACACACACACACACACACACACACACACACCACAGTTCTATAGGCCTTCTGCTTCTAACATCTGGACTAATCTGCACTTCACTGCCTTGATCTAGATTTTCATCCCATGTAACCAATTATGTTTCTATGATGATATTGGAAATGAATCACTTTCTTATCATCTCTTCATTGTATGACCATTACAAAATATAATAATAATAATAATAATAATAATCAAAGTATAATAAAAGTGAAACATAGAGAAGTCCAAAGAACTTCACTGGGTCCCATGGGCTTTCTCTGATTTTTCCTCTCTCTTACTGTCTGCTTCTCACGTCCAGCCAAACATCACGCCTTCAATGTACCATTCTCCATATTTTACAGAACTGTTCTCTGAACCCATTATTTTCTTGTTATTTCCTTTGGGCAGAGTGCTTTCCTTGTAAAACTCACATTTTATTGCAAATAGTTTAATACCAGTCCTTCCTTCCTCTTAGATGAAGAACTCAAGGAATATTCTAAGAGTTCAATACATATTCTCACTGTGTCTGAATGAATAAATACACATTCTATGGACATTTTCAAACCTATAGAAGAGGGATGAGGGTAACACAAATGACCCCCAGCAATGGGAAGTTATTTAGGAAGAAGAGAAGTCATCAGTAATACAACGAGTGCAAGAAGTGGGAACTGAGAACTAAAGGTTACAAACTGAGCAAAGTCTAGTTTTATTTCTAGAAGCCTATTTGGGGCTGTTGCTTGGTCTATTGCCTTGGTGATCTTCTAGGGTACCAAGAATAACACTGAACCCACAAGGGTCCTATAAGATGAACTGTATCCCTGTATTACCTGCAACCCCGTTAGTTTTAATTCATTTCTAATCTGTTCATGTCTTAAGGGAATTTGAGTTTATTGCACCTAGTGATTTATATTCAGAACCTCATTCCATTTGTACAAAATCCCCAAAAGATCTTATCAGTTTCATGACTGTACACATCAATTGAGACATAGTCAACACACTGTCCATCTTCGTGTCAAAGGGGTCTTTAACCTAAGTTTAAGGCTTGTAAAAAAATATTAGAAAACATTCATGTGGCTGAATATCTAAAGCTTTAGTCTTACTGATGTATAATATAAGCTAATGTTTGGAGGGTAATTTCCATTAAATGTTTAATTCTACATTTCCCAAACAATATATTTTCTGAAAAAAATGTCATTCCCTTTCATCAAGGTACCAGAACATTCAAGTTAAATTTACTATTCCTCTTCAGGTTGGAGGATTCTATTCACTTTCTGCATCAAAAGAGAAGGATGTAGTTGGATGAAATCATCATTTATGACGTCATCTACTCCAGAGATGAATCTGCTCAGGTTTTTCTAGGTACTTCTGCCTTTTCTGCCCACCCTTATACTTACATATCACTGGCAATCGAGGAGTTCCTGGACATAGACTTTGGAGAGAGGTCATAGTCGCTGTCAGATCGGTACAGGAAGGACTCCCGGCGTTGACTGTGGACAAAGTTTGCTTGGAGAATCAGCCCAGACCCTGGGCTGGTCATGGGATCCAAGGGACTCCGTCCCGCTGATGTGCCATTGTCCACATCGAAACTGAGAATAGAGGAAGAGAGTTACGTTGGTGGGAGCATTGGCCTGCTGGTACCTCAGCAGAACAGTTAGCCTGATTTTAGGAATGAAGGGAAGATATTACATCTGATTCTTGCTAGTAAAAATTACAACGTTGAACTAGAGATGTAGTGGTATCATGGTTGCATAGTGTAACACCCTGAGTTTGAGCACCAGCACTGAAAGCAAACAGACAGACAGAAGACAGACAAACAAACCCATAACTGTAAACATAACATTGTGTTCACATTCTTATATTCCTTGGCTTTTGACAACTTAAAAGGCATAAGTTTTTCAAAATCTAACTTCATTTAAAAAAAAATAGATCATTCTGCAAAGTAGCTCTGAGCACAGAATTCCTGTTTAGAAAAAGAGCAAATTTATAGTAATTCGGTAAATATTTGAGTTCTGTTGAACAACTGCCACTGTCTGATGTCATGATCCACCTGAAAATGGGCTTCTTTTCCTTTTCACACTATTCCTATTCCATCACTTCTTTCTCCATCTTTTGCTGTGAACACATAATGGCCTTTACAGTAGTTTCTTGAATCCATTTTCCAGTCTTTATCGAGCACAAATATCTAAAGATCTTAGAATGCAAATAATACTGACTACACATCCATCAGTAGAAACCCTTCATCTTTGCTTCAGAATAAAATAAAAACGTCTTAGCTAGACTGTAGGTCTTGATCATTTCTCAATTGCAAGAAAACACCTTCTTGTCCCAAGGTACAACTTGGACCATCCGGCACTTTACAGTCGGCTCACATTGAACTACCAATCCTCTCTGGCTACTTGCTTCCTGAGTTGTTCTCTTGATTATCTATCTCTCCTTTGCTAAGAAAACCGACATTCATTCTTCAGAACTTAGCTTCTATCTAGAAGTTTTGCAAGAAATCTCAGTCTTGGGAAGTATCCTTCATGCTCCCAATGACACTGCCCTGTTTGTTCCTTATGGTCGAGACTGACAGTTAATTGAAAACACTTACTACATGGTCTTACTGTCTAGATTTTGATCTTTCACAAAATGGACTGTGAGATATCTCATCACTTTATGTGTTCTTTCAAAAGCCTTTATTGGATGGGTCAGGAACCTATTAATATTATGATGCTAAATGAATAAGGTATTGACTCCTAATGATGTATCATTATACCGATAGATTAGTGCATCTCTCATCCTTCATCTTAGGGTCGGTGACTATTTGCAATAGATGGTGAATGACCCTGAAATGCACAACTGGCCTAGGGAGAGACAGTATGAGACTCCAGCATTCCCAACTCTAAGTGGAGCATATGTCCTGTATCCCTCTTCCAAAGGCTCAAGAACAACTGTAGAAGGGAATAGGAGGAAAGACTATTAGAGCCATCAATAGTAGATGAGTACAACAAAATATCTTCTGGATACAACAGGGTAGCTGCAATATGAATTCACAGATGTGGTGACAGCATGCACAACACTTGTGCAAATCTAAAACAGACCAAAGCCCTGAATGGAGTTGGGAGTGGACAAAGTGTCCCTCTTAGCTGAGGAACAGTAATTGTGAGTGGCTGTTGAGAGAGGGAGGATCAGTTGTCTCCAAGAGTGCAGCCCCTAATAAACGTACAATGCTTCCGTGGAAAGCCACGTTATCCTAAAATACTTGGGTAGAACATATTGACCTGGATTCAGAGAGATGTAAAGGTGGGTGTGAAAGCAAAAAGGGATGAATATGAGAAGACTTGGAGGAGAGAGGGTGAATATGACCAAAACATGTTCTACCCAATTCCCAAAGGACATATCCTGTATGTGTACATGCATGTGTAGGTGTAGGTGTAGGTGTAGGTGTAGGTGTAGGTGTAGGTGTAGGTGTAGGTGTAGGTATATGTGATGTCTCTGTCTTTTACTGGGGCTAGAAGCATAGATAAATGGTAGAGTCAAATGACTGACACACAATAGGCTCTGTGTTCAACCTCCAGCACCATAACCCAGAACAGCAAACCCCTGTACTAAGTGAGGTAAATGAACATAGAAGAAATGAAATGCATTGAGTTCAGTACAGAATTTAGAGTTGGAGGACAAAAAATAGCCATATATGCAGTTTTCAGTAGAATAGTCATTAGAACCCACAGAGACTTTCTCAAAAAAAAAAAAAAGAAAAAGAAAAAAAAACTTTTCTAGTGAGACATCAATCAACATCAAACTCAAGTCTCATCTATTCTTGAGAAAAGAGAGTGACAGCCTGGGATAGGCCAGGGGGTGTGTAGCTAAAGGAAATTATTGAATGCACAAATGAATTCAAATTAAACTGTTATCAACATGGCCCCATTAGAATCTTTATCCAGAACTGAACATGCAGCTCAATTGTACAGTGCTGCCCTACATACACAATGCCCTGGGGTTTATTTTTAGCATGCCCATGTGCATGTGCAACCACTTCTTCAAACATACACACACACACACACTTTATGGCCCATTAGGTTAAAACATTTTCTAATTTTCTTTCCTAGATTTATTCATACGCAGTGTCACCTATCAAGTGTTCTAAGTAAGCTAAGCTGGGGAGGTAGGGAACACTGAATCATTGATCATCTATGCATCACCCGAATCAAACCTTTAAGCAGGAAAGAAAAGACAAAACCAACCAACCAAACAAACAAACAAATAAACAAAAAACAGGAGATGGTATAGTGTAGCTTAGGTAATCAGAAAACTGTTTTCCAACTTCAAATTTTCTTTGTGTGTATGTGGTGATGTGTGTGGTGTATGGATGTGTGTGTGTGTGTGTGTGTGTGTGTGTGTGTGAAGGATTTTATCAATTGAACCATGTCTCCAACCTTTTAATAATTTTGTTAGAATTGTGTCATCTTATAAATATATTTATTTGGTCCTGCCAAGACACTGGAGGATTATCTAATTAAACCTTCACTTTATAGACAAAGACGGTAGGTTCTGGAAAAGCTGATTGACAGAAGTCAGTGAGCTAAGGCTTTATTGTGTATTGTTCCTGAAGTCCTCCCTGACAGAATACATGATTCCACGAGGCACGAATGAGTCAGTAGCTGTGGACCAAACAAGAGGGCTTGGGCTCATCCAGGTAGGTGTGACATGCTCTTCAGCACACTGGCTATCCTCAGGACAGCCAGGGAAGGCAGGGGTGTAGGTAGTAAAGAGTGTTATCAGGGGAATTAGGAAAGCTCTTTTTGGGTGCTATTTATAAAACACACATTTTTCAAACACTTACTATGAGTATACTGTGATTAAAAACCATAAAAGCAATAGTATTAATTCAGTCCGGGCTAACCTGTGATGTTCCGTAGAGGAGTAGTAAGTAAAGTGAGCTTTTAGCATTACTCAATACGCATTGGGAAGACCCTGCTCAGAAGAGTAGTGAGGGATGAGAATATATTTCCCTTTAAGGAGAGAGTCACGGAGGATCTAAGGATGGAAATGCTCTACAAAACATCTGTGCCTGCTTCCTCTTATTCGAAGCATCTGTGCAAGCTTCCTCTTATTATTAGCAGGATGATGTTAGGGTTAAGTGGAGCAGAAGGAGGCTTCTGTCTCCATATCCTAGGAACAATAAAGAAGATGGAAGGATGGGCTTCGGGGTTCGCTTTTTCTCAGTTTAACTGGATCAATGCCAACTGAATCATTCTCCCCCCTCCCCCAATCATTAATTTATGTTTTTAAATACAATGTTCTTTTTTTTCAATTCCATTAAGAAAATCTAAACGTATATAGACGCCCTATTGTAGATTTTTGAAAAATCATATTACTAAATATCTTAAAATATTTTGATAATAATGCTACCATGGAAATCAAAACATTTACTAAGTGAGTAAATTATACCTGGACTTTGCCATTTGTTTGCAGATGTAATACAACACTTTGTCCACTAGATGGAGAGAATGCTCTTAAATATAGAGAACCTATTATAAAGTAATAGGAAGGTCTAAATTACCTATTAAAGACTCATGCAAACCTCTTAAATATTACCTAAGATAATGCCACAAAAAACTATTAAACTGCTATAAATAATTATTAAAACTATACCAATCTGTGAAACATTTGCATGAGCTTTACTTTGAAACGGAATTCATTTCTTTCTTTTTCAAAGAGTGATCAGACTAGTCTGTAATTTAGAGGTTCAAGCCGGGCGGTGGTGGCGCACGCCTTTAATCCCAGCACTTGGGAGGCAGAGGTAGGCGGATTTCTGAGTTCAAGGCCAGCCTGGTCTACAAAGTGAGTTCCAGGACAGCCAGGGCTAATCAGAGAAACCCTGTCTCGAAAAACCAAACTGAAAAACAAAAAAGAAAAACAAAACAAACAAACAAATAAAAAACCTTAAAGGTTCAAGTGACCTTCCAGCCTCAGTCCCTGGAGTAGCTGGGACTAAAGGCACACACCATGCACACATGGTGAAGAGTTTGCCCTAGGACCAGGCTGGGGAGGAGAGGCTGAGATCAGTAACTGATATTCTATTGGGCCTTTACTTTAAAATTACTCAGGAAGACATCACTGATCCTCCACAGTACATCACTCAATGTCCGTTATACTAAGCAAAGCACCATTGATATCAGTGGTAGGCTGGGAAAGCCTTTTACATTTGGGGAATGCAAGTTTTCTCAGACTAGAGTGATTTGGGAGGTAGGCATTTAGTCTGAGGTTCCATCAGCATCCAGCTTTCCAGTATAGTAAGTGCTTCTTTAACCAACATTCATCATCAAGCAAAAGCTAGAGTACTGAAAACACTTAGCTCAAAGTATTACCAAATATCAACAGTGGTGAATAACATTATAGAAAGGTTTTATATAATGAAGAATTTAGTGAACAAGCTTGCATAGTTCTTTGTTCTTAGATTAATAGTGTGTGGGGGGGGGCACAGATATATGAAGCATAACATTTCTCAATGAGGCAGTAAAAAATCTACAAAGGAACAAAGGCCAAATGAATAGCACTAGTTATGAATAGTCCCCAAACAATAAAGCATAGTGCTGTATGAACTGGGAAATCAGATATGCCAAGAGACAACAGATATAAAGGAAGCTTAGTGCAAGGAAGGAGTAGAGAGCCCAGGCATAGCTGAAGATGCTCAAAGGGGAGCAACAGAAGCAAGCTTGGCAAAGGGTTGTAGTGAATGTATTTGAACAGGACACAGAGATAGACTGCATTCATGGGCTGGCACTAAAAAGCCATGGGGACATTAAAAAAAAAAAAGTGGCAACATTGTATGGTACAGCCAACAGGTAGGCTGGGAGTGTGAATAGAAACCAGGCCAAGGCGTGCCCACGTCAGATCGCTATAAAGAGATGTGTGGAAAGATACATGGCCATTTAGTAACCAATACCCAGGTCTGAGATGTGGTAAATCTCATTACATTCATGTGGCTTCATTTGTAAAAATAAAGGTGTTCTTTCTGCGACTGTGGAGAAAGTAGAATAGCCACGAAATAGAAAATAAATCGAGAACCAAAGGAAGAGGGGGGAGCCCCTCCCAAATAAAAGGCTTCTTAACTAAACCCTTCAACTATGAGAAGGAGGGGCACACCTTCAGAGAGGTCTTGTTCGGTAGAAACAACAAAAGTCAGTTCTTGCTTCACGCTGTGGGCTACAAATCAAGGAAACGTGAGACTACCTATTATGGGCTTAGCTTTCTGAAAATTAGCTTCATTTAAACTGAGAGCTATTTTATGCTGAAAACAGAAATGACTTGAGATGAGCTGCTCGGTTTTGAAACATGGTTTCATCCACAGTCCTTGGTATTAATAAACACACACACACACACACACACACAGAGAGAGAGAGAGAGAGAGAGAGAGAGAGAGAGAGAGAGAGAGAGAGAGATGGGGGGTGCGTCAAGGAGACAAGGAGTGGTGAGTTTCCTAAGCATCCTCTGGTTCACACAGAGGCCTGCTGAATTCCCACCAGACTCACAGCCAGTCAGGTGAAGCCCAAGACACAATATAATCTGAAGCTTGGGAACGTGGCAAAAGAATCGAGGGGGCAAAGTATCCGATCATAATAACGACATTGACAATGATGATAAGTTTTGGGGGGGTGCTTTGTGTGCCCCACATTCTGCTTTCTGCATATCACATCCTCACTAATGGAAGGGGCCACCACAGTTCCCTAGTTTTTATTTAACCAAAGGCAACCCTGTGATCTAGAAAAGTGCCTCTACATTAAATAATGTGTTGGGAGCTACTCTTCACAGGTATCTGTTTTAAACCCAAACTGTCTGACTCTAGAGCCTGGGAGAACTAACACTGTACTTATGTTTGTATTTCAATGTCTCCTATGATGGTAAGAAAACAGAAGAGCTCTTAGCATCCTTACTGGGACAGACCTTTCAGTGTTAACTCTTTGAAAGCCATATCCTGGGCAACTCATGGGTCGCACACGCCAAAGGTCATTCTGCAACTTAACATTTTGCAATTTGCTAAACCTTCATTCAAAAAAAAACTTGAATACACCAGCAGGGTGTAATGCAGATTCTTCGACAGCCCATTTGGGAGATTTCTTTGCAGGATCGGAGGATTCTCTTGGGATTAAGGGAGTGTCTGGAAGTCTGTGAGGGGAATTAGCTCATGGACAACAGTGAGATACTATAATGCCCCGTGTATTCTCCCCTCCCTCCCCCAACAGCACAGGCATTCACACGTCTTACAAGAGCTGGCTTTCACCAACAGACAGTTGTAGGAAAGTGATGGTACAACTATATTGGTCCCTTGGAGGGACCAGTAAGAGTCAGGACCTGTTGGCCTGATGCATTCAGAGATCTCGAAGGCTATGTGTGGCTGGCAATCTTTTTCTATGGAGCCTTCTTTCCTCAAGAGACAGACAGAAATCAGAAAAGCTGGACAACCAACAGGACTGCGCCCAGATCTCCCCATTGGTCCATTTTAGTGCAATCAATGGATAATAGTAATGGAGTCTTATCTACCTCCGATCCAGAAGCCGTAACTGCCCATGCCTCCTGTCTACTCACCTTGTAACTGTTTGCTAAGGGTCGTTTCTCACCATTTTTTTTTCCCTGAAGGTAGATGCTGATATTCTGGTGGGAATATTTTGATTCTCAACTATCATGTGGGTCTCTCCCTGAGCCTGCTTTGTTCCTGAGTGAATTCTTCATTTCATTTCCTCTAGCCCTTAGGATCGTATACGCAATGCCAACTGCAGGGTTGTGAGGTGAGACCCAATAAGGACTACAGTGGCTAATCTCCTAAGAATCCTTATCAACATGAGTCCCCTGGACTAAGCATTCTGTTTAGAGGCTTCCTGGGAAAGGCCTGGCTGAATGCTCAGGGGAACCCTAGGACCCTTAAGTAAAGCCAGAACGAAGCAGCTGTATACTGCTTCTGAAGGTGTGTGCTCAGGATCAGGGTGTGTTCACAACACAGGCTTTGTGGTCCACGTTTAAGGTGAAGGGATTCTAAGAGGGCTTAAGTTAGAAAAAACAGGGTTAAACTTTGAGCCATGGTTCTGTTCCTTATTAGTTAGCTAAATCATTTACCTGCTAAAGTCCCACTTCCTGATGAAGAAACACAGGTAGTTCTGAGGCCATTATGAGGATTAGAAGAGAATATGGTTAGAAAGCATTTATCTCATTGCCTGGTAGTTAGTGTATGCCCAGGATAGCCAGCGGCCAATGTTTTAGTTTTGTTAATCTTTATCTTCCACTGAGATCATCCACCAAGATCATTGTCTCTATGTGAGTCACTCTGTGTGTCTAAACACAACACTTTGGTGAAGAATCTAAATGGAGACATGAGGGAGGAAGGGACATATGGGACAGATCAGGGGAGTGTGCCCTGGCCATCAATGAGGTGTCAGATGCTGGCCCAGTTTGTTCTTACAGCTTCAGCTGTTTTGAGGGCATCTACCCTCCTCCATGATACTGGTGTGGTAGCATCCTGGCAGAAGGGTAGAGACTCACCAAGGGGAAAGAACACTTCCCTGGTAGGAAATACAGAAGGCATAGAGGTCCCCAGAATTGCTCAGGCTGTAGCTGAATATAGTGGGTAGAAACAATGTGTCAGTCTTTCATCTCCAGATGTAGTGTGCGCCTAGAGGCAATTACATTATTATGGAGATTTTTTTGTTTGGTTTTATTTTTGTTTAACTGCCCCAAGAGTACAGCATCCCTGGCTGTTGGCTATCCAATGGGTCTACTTGGTGTCTAGCCACTGGGGAGGAGAAGGATGCCCACACTCATTCATGTATAAGGATGTCTGGATGATGATTAAGAATTCCTCTCTATATCAAGTATTTCACTCATTGGTATCAGTCCCCTATGATTATAAAATGTGTTTCTTATGAGCACTAGTGATATGGGACCACTCAACAGTTTTCTGCAAGCCAGATAGCAATTCTGCAATAAAGAAAACACTTCACAAAATTAACTATTTTGATATTTTTACAGAGTCTATAGAAAACTGCATACAGTGATATGCACATATGATGCTTTCTCAACCAAAAACTGAACATCACATGTAAACAGGATACTCAGGATATTTTATTACCTTGCTAGATTAAATGTTACTCTGGCTGTTTGTGTGCATTTTTATGTATATTTCCATAAAGGGTAGGCATGCAACCACAAAGAAAGAACAACTGTATCAACCAACCAGACCACTATCCCCCTCCCCAGAGCTCCCAGGGCCAACCAAAGAGCACACATGGAGAGACCCACGGCTCCAGCTGCATATACAGCAGATGATGGCCTTGTCAGGAATCAATGGGAGAAGAGGCTCAATGCCCCAGTATAGGGAAATACCAGGGCAGGGAGGCAGGAGTGGGTGGGTGGGTGGGGGAACACCCTTATAGAGGTAAGGGGAGAGAAGATGGGGTAATGGGTTTCAGGGGGAGGGGTAGACTGGGAAAGGGAATAACATTTGAAATGTAAATAGATAAAATATTCAATTAAAAAAAAAGACAACCGCAGTATTGTCTACAAAATGTCACAGTAGGTAAAGCACTTGTTATTCTGAACTTGTTGCCCTCTGAGTTTTACCCCCATAACCTACATAAAGGTGAAATGAGAAAACTGGCACCACAGATCTGTCCTATACATGTGCACACATGCACACAAGTGAGCATGCACCCAAATACACACACACACACACACACACACACACACACAGAGAGAGAGAGAGAGAGAGAGAGAAAGAGCACATGAACTAAATTTTATTACTCTTTCACACATGGTTTTCATGAGCAAAAGCCTGGCATTGACAGTATATACTTATTTATAGTAAAATATTGGACAGTTTACTAGTAAAAGTATCAGGAAATCTCAGGAAACAATAGTCATTTATGGCTTGTCAGTGACAAGTGACAGTCTCAAGTAACACAGGACAATAAGGGGATGTAAGATGAAGTTGATGCCTGGAGTTTCATATAGTGGAGTTTGATATAAGAGAAAAAAAGCTGGACTGGCCTTGTGCATTTTGGTCAAATAATACAGACAGACTCCATTTTTCTTATGAGACACTTATTAGACCAGTGTGGTGGATCAAATATTTAATCCTGGAAGCTGTTGTTTATAATATGACTGTGCTTGAAAACAAGGGCTCCACAGAGATGACAACAGTTGAGGGAGTTTGCAAGGAGAGAGTCTTAATCGAAGAAGGCTCCGAAGAGTTGTCCTCTGAACTCCACACGTGTGCTATGGCATGGGTTCGCCCACACTCACAGTAAGTCACACACATATACAGCAATATTTTAAGTCTGTTTTAGCTATTCGTGGTCTTTTGTGGTTCTATATGAATTTTCAGAGTTGCTAGTAGACTTGCTTTTCTACTTCATTGAAAAATGTTGGAATTTAGGTGGGCATTGCAGAAACGTTGCTGGTTATTATGAGCAGTAGAGACAGGTCCCACAATTTTAGTCTTTTAATGCATGAACATGCATAAGAAAGGATGAGAATAGAAACAGGAACAGACAAGTGAATTAGGTCAAACTAAGAAGATTCTGCACAGGAAAGAACAAACCAAAAAACACGGGAAAAAAAAAAGCAACCTACAGGTGGATGGAACCATTTTTAAACCTTTTTCTTCTTCTTCTTCTTCTTCTTTTTTTTTTTTTTTTTTTTTTTGTTCTTTTGAAACAGGGTTTCTCTGTGTAGCCCTGGCTGTCCTAGATACTCACTTTGTAGACCAGGCTGGCCTGAAACTCATGTAGATGTGCCCACCTCTGACTCCCAAGTGCTGAGACTAAAGGCGCATGCCATCGTGCCCAGCTCAAACCACATTTTTAATAAAGGGTTACTGTCCATAACATATAAAGGACAGAGTTCTCTAGACTGACTTATTGGGGGGGGGGCTGTCAGAAAGAGCCCTGTGAGGATCGCTGACTCAGTTTCCCTTCCCTTGTTCTGGTTCTATCAGGCTTTTTTTTTTTTAAACCACATTTCCCAAACACAGTTTTCCAACTCCACAGGCAAAGAAGAGGCAGAGAACAACCATTTCTGTTCTTTTTTTCTTTTCTTTTTAATACAGAACAAACTAAAATTGTTTTAAGAAGCTTGCACTGGGAGACATATTTTTGTGCTGTGCCCCCGCGTCCTCCCACTCCCTCACACTTATTCTCCAAGTTGCAGACAGAATAATCATGCTAAGATGATAATCAGGTCCTGGCAAAGTCCCTGCTCACCAGTCCCCATGTCCTCATGATGGCCACAGGCCTTTGGGGATCTGGGTCCCCGAAGTTTCTCTAATGACATCTTACTTTCATCTTGGGTCACTTAGCGCCTTTCTTTCCATTGAAATGTGCACATGTTCTTGTTTAGGGCTCTTTACGACTGTGGTGCTCTCGGCCTGGGTAATGTTTTCCCAAGTTATTAGCTCAATTTTACCATAGTAAAAAATTTCTGCATAGTGGGCTAGCCTCATACTGTCCTATGTAAAATTACCATCCTAGTCTCTGAGATCTAACCTATTTTTTCCTCTATGTCTTCACAATATTCACTAGCCTTTGATAAACTAATTTTTATTTACTATGGTCTCCTTCCCATTAGGAGGTATGTTCCAAATGTGTGGATATTTTAACCTGTTTTCTTCATTAGTGCAGCTGCAGCACCTACAGCTGTGCCTTGTGGGTAGTACTTGCTCAGTAAAAACATTGTGAATTTATAAGTACCTTTAGACGCAGCACTGCTGTCTACTGGTTATCTACCCACTGTGGTTAAGTGTATGGCTCTACTTCAAACAAGCATCATCATTTTTTAAAAATTTGATTAATGATTGGCCATTTGTTTAAAGAAATGAGACTGAATATTTCACTTTAAGAAATGATCTGGGAAGAAACTTCAAAGAACCTTTTAATCAAGAATATTTGACATATTTTCAAGTCTGACCTGTAATCAGCCACGTGATCAGGAGTTGTCCAGATTTTATGGCACATAAAGGCCATGCAGTTGTGAGAGCTCACTTCGCAAAGAATTGCCAAAAATTAAAAATTAAAAAAAAAACCTTATGTTTTTCAAACTACAAAAAAAAAAAAAATCCATAACTATGTGGTATGCCCTCTTTACCTTCCCCAGAACAAGGACGGAACTAAGACAAGCAGTAAGCAAGAGCCCAGGACCTGATCTTCACAGCCCCACTGTAAATGGGGACCCACAGCCAGAAAGGAGGAGGGAAGGAATGGCATGGCCAAATGGTACAGCAGCACTTTCCCTAACGGGTGAGTGAGAAACAGCGGCTTTCTTCAGATCTAGGGCACACTTCTGCAGACATTTCTCCTGTGATGACCATCCCCTGTTTCTGAGGAACATAAGGGTGAGCCCATCAAACAGGACATTTAGTCACTCTGAATGTCTGAAGAGAGTCACCTTGCAGGTGTACCGTCTCCCTAGAGACTGCATTTTCCTTTCGGAAGTTGGCATGTTAAAAATTGTGATTCCCATCATGTCCCTGGTTATGTTGTATTTAGACTTACTCAAATTATATTTCCTAAGGCCTTAACTGAATGGGTAAGAATTATTAAATGATGACTCCCTCAGGAAAATCCTTAGCCATAAAATATTATAGGTTGAATAAATTTACAAAGTCAAGGTAAAATTATGGTTGGAAACAAAATTGTAATTGTTATTCCAGTTTCTTTTAAGAGTGTAATGTGAGTCTGATTTTTTTTTTCCTCTAATGAATGTGAAAACTCATACAGCCATGTTTTTCTCGGGATCTGTACTCGCCCTCACACAGGTCAGGAAACCGCTCCCCAGCCCTGCTATTAAATCTATTTTGGAGAAGTGATATTACTCAGTTTCCAACCTCAGCCACCCAAACACATGGCTTTTCCACATTCTGGGTAGAAGAGAACAGAATATGGTTTCAGAGAGTGGTGCAGCTTGGGTTAGCCATCATTGCTTTACGTCTACCGGGGTAAAGGCTTTACCGGCACATTATCTGATGTCCAAAAGCAACTGTTCTCCTCTGGGCTGGTCTTAAAACACATCATGGAGAAGAGAACAGGAATGTGTGCACGCATGTGCAGAGAGGTCCTTGTTGTGTCATGGTTGTTATGCTGGGGGGGGGGGGAAGATTATAGCTACTGTATTTTAGGCTTTAAGATGTTGCGTTTGATTGGCTGTTGAAAAGGATGTAGGGTCTCCTTTAACAATGACTTTAATGGGCTTTGCAAATCTTCATGGTTCCCTGAAATGGTTTTGGGTGAGATTGTGATGAGAGATAAGAGGATCTGGGAAAACTATAAGTTCTATAGTCAAGGCATCCATGGAGCAAATCCTGTTTGCTGTCTGCCAGATTCCGTTCCCAGCTTCTTCCCCCACACAGATGGCCCCATTGCTTGGCCGTGTGACTGGCTGTGAGTGGAACCACTCCATGTCGACCCCTACCTCTCACCACATGCTTGCCCAGGCGTCCCTTCTCCTTGCAGGTAGATGGAGAATATGCTACAGCAGGGCAGAGGGGGGGCAGAAAGGCCTGAGGATTCCTGGTCACTGGTTCTTGAGAACAGGCTAGAAAAGTACCTTTTTAAGTGCTACTACGGAATGTTACTTACATGAACTTATTGTTTACATTGTTTGTGTTTGGGGTTTGTTAACACAGTGTTATCTAACACAGTATGTTATAGCAACATAAAGTTTCAGTGCTGACTAAAGGAACATTTGACTTCCAAACATCTCATGTCAGCCTATTCTAGGACCCCGTGAAACCATCAATTTCTTTCCTCCTTGCTTCTTATGTTTTCTTTGCTTTCTTTTTGTTTTCTTAAATTTTTTACTAGCACCTACTTTCATTAAGGAATTTCTTACCATTCAAGAAATGCATAGGAGTTGGGAGAAAATAAGCTCGCTAGCATTACATGGACTGTGATGTCCTATAAAATGAAGGTGAGTCCAGTTCTGCTCTGCCTCGATAGTGATCAGAAAGGGGACATAGCAGATGCTCCAAGCATGGCTCATCTCTGGATCGTAGATGGACGCAGCACAAGTATGCACCATGAATGTAGTACTTCGGCTCAGACCGCAGCACTGGTGTGTACTGTGTTTCTTAGTGTATCATGGACGCTTATCATGCATGCTTAGTGTGCTTATCATGTATGTGGTTCTTAGTGTGTAGCACATGTATGCACCATGTATGTAGTATTTCGTCTCAGTCTGCAGCACAGGTATGTACTATAATTACCACTGGTGCTTGGTGATAATCTAATTGCAAACATGTTCATTTTTACAGGGAAATAAAGGTTCTGATATAAGTTCTATTTTCCCCATACATTAAATAGAATTTTAAAATAAAGGAGGTAGTTTTTATATTTTTTAAAGTTAGAATGAACAACAACAACAACAACAACAAAAAACCCCAAAAACCCCAAACAAACATAAAAACAAGCAAACAAACAAAACCTGCCATGAGCTTCTATTTTGCTGACCTCTGAGGTTTTCCTTTATGGCTAGTTTTTTGAAACTAGGCCTTGAGAATGAGAGTGTGCAGGCGGCTCGGCCTCGTGAAATGCACACTGGAAGCTCTGTGAGCACCAGGTACTTGACACCATCTTTGCTTCAGTTTTTTCCTCCTGTAGCTGAAAATCTTAAAGTGTAACCCTTTGTCTTTTTGCATCTGTGAACTTTAGAACTAAAATTTTAATTTATAAAAAGGGAAAAAAAAATCAAACCCTGTTCCTATTTGTCCGGCTCTTAGCTTTTCCCTAGGAAGAAGCCGCTCCTTAAACTGGCGGTGGAATTATGGATTTCCATTCCATGCATGCCCCCGAGCCCACAAACGCACCCCAGGCCTCATGAAAATGATCCCTTAGGGCTGTGGTGAGTTACTGTTCACCACATGCAAGAGCCTTTGAGGGCCTCTCACTCCAACCAGGCAGAGATGAAAGCTTTCCTCCCATAGGCCTTCCGCCCTGTGCCTTCTTCCTTTGTCCCACACATTTCTTTCCTACCAGTATAGTTACGATTATGTCACTGGACCCATTTGGGAACAGCAGTGTGTTCACATATGAGTAAGATGGGCAATAGCCAAGTCAGGACAGCATCAGCAACACTTTACCCAGTAAAACATTGATGGGCACATCCTAATTACACAAGCGAGGCAGAGCCAGATGCTTCAATACATTCGCCCATTATTCTCACACATTTCCAAAGCTCATTTCCAGTATTTGATGAAATGTTGGCCATGACTTAGAAACCAGGCTCTAGGGGTGGCTTGAATTATTCTCATGAGAGGGGCTGTAAGGAAGGTAATGCTATTCCCAGGCTCTCATAGATTCAAGAAGCTGCACTGTGAGTTCCCCCGAGGATGCAGAGACACCATTTATCTAAACACAGTACTCAAAACCTTTGCGTGGAGTACGACAATTTACTAAAATGAAATAACATATTTACATGTGTCTATGTAACCAAATGAAAACGTTGGAAGATATTAGAAACCCCTACCTTGTTAATCATCCTAATGGCATTGTTAAGACCTCTCTGGTCAATGTGTAATTCGACTTAGAAGGTACTCAAACAAACATTTAAATACATCTTGTTAAGTGTATTACAGAGCAACACAGCAGGACAGACTTGCAGAAATTATTTATGTGGTACCTTTCTTTATATCACAAGATAAGAGCAACTCCCCACCCCCCACCCCCAATCCTAGACTGGGAATTGGACTCAAGTGTAGATTTGGACTCTGCTAGCATCTGGTTATTATTTTCTCAGGCCTCCTGATGTTGCTTGAAGTTACTTTGTCAGTGGGGAGTGGGGGTAGGTACAGGGAAGCTACCCTCAATCTGCATTGCTAACTCACCCATCGCTTTGTCAGGAGCTTGAGAAGGCAAATGCTCGGAGATTCTGAATCAATAGATCTGGATTTAGAGGCAGAAATTTGTAGTTTCTAAAATTGTGGTAGGTTATGGGGTTGGAAGCACAAGACCTGTTGATACATAAGGCTCTTTCCAACTTCAGCATCCCTTATTCCAACTAGACAGCAGTGAACTCTCCTCATATTCCTCTTCCATGGCTTGATGGAGGTAAGGAGAAATGGAGTCACATGGGTTTCCTGTGATCTCCCTGATTATGTGCCCTGTGTTTCTACAACATTATCTATCTTCGATGCTGGGATTCTGTGTATAACTGAATGAAAGGGACAAAAGCAGAAAAGAAGGAAAAGAGGGAGAGGGAGGGACATGGAAGGAGAGAGAGAGAGAGAGAGAGAGAGAGAGAGAGAGAGAGAGAGAGAGAGAGAGGGAGAAAGAGAGAGTTTGGAGTGGTATCTGGATAGTGTTAGACAGTTTACTTAATCTGTCTGAGATTCCGATCCCTCATTTATCAAAGGGACATAGCAGTGTCTTTATAAAGGACATATGCTGGTGAGCCCCATGTACTGTGGTTATTACTTGTATCACCGAGGCAAATGGCCAAGAGAAGGCACGTGCAGAACACAGATACAATACTGTTTTGTGCTTCTCAGCCCAAACTGAAAATTTATGAAACAGGAACAAAAGTGTTGTCTTCATATCCCCGTACTTGGGAGGCTGAGGCAGGAGCATGAGAAGTTCCGGGTCATTCTGGACTCCAGAGCAAAGTTGAGCCAACCTAGACTACATAAGACCCTGACTCTGGAAACAGGGAACAAACAATAAGTATCCTCGAGTGGGGCAGTGGTGGCGCATGCCTTTAATCCCAGCACTTGGGAGGCAGAGGCAGGTGGATTTCTGAGTTCGAGGCCAGCCTGGCCAACAGAGTGAGTTCTAGGACAGCCAGGGCTACACAGAGAAACCATGTCTCAAACAAACAAACAAACAAAAAATATCCTCGAGGCTGGTTCTTCATATTTTCAAATTACTGCTGATCAATCCTTATATGGGTATCAGAAGAAATGCAAGCACCTACACATACATACATACGTACATACATACATACATACATATGAAGAAAGAAAGGAGTATTTGTTTTGTATTTAAACATAATGAATATAAGTTTATACATATTTGCACACAGATTAAGAAAAATAAGTCACTTGTTATAGTAGTTTGAATATGCATGGCCCAGGGATTGGCACTATTAGGAGGTATGGCCCTGTTGGAGTAGGTGTGTCACTGTAGGTGTGGCCTTTATGATCCACCTCCTAGCTACCTAGAAGCCAGTCTTCTGTTTGCTTTTTTGGAATGAGATGTAGAACTCTTCAGCTCTGTCTCCAGAGCCATGCCTGCCTGGATGCTGCCATGACTCCTGCCTTGATGATAATGGACTGAACCTCTGAACCTGTAAGCCAGCCCCAATGAAATATGGTCATTATAAGAGTTGCCTTGGCCGTGGTGCTCTTCACAGCAATGGAAACCCTAAGACACTTGTCTTATTGAGCAGCTTGGAATATTATGATTCTCATTTTCATTTGAAATAATAAAATATATCCCTTTCTTTCTCTGTGCCCATAATGGACCAGAAGTATCTGGAAGACAAAAGAGGTTGTCATGCATTAGAAAGTTTCCAGAGAATTGAAGTTATTTCTTTTTTTCTTTTTATTTGGATATTTTCTTTACTTACATTTCAAATGTTATCTCCTTTCCTAGTTTCCTCTCTGAAAACCCCTATCCCCTTCTCGCTCCCCCTGCTCCCCAACCCACCCACTCCTGCTTCCTGGCCCTGGCATTCCCCTGAAGTTATCTCTTTTGACTATTATATCAATTCCTGCATTTAACCAAGAAATCTCCATGCATATTTAAAAATATATATAGCATGAAAATGCCTTATATGTGGTGTAAGGGAAGGGCAAAGGCATGAACTGAAAGATGGTGGTAATGTGAGCTTGGTGTCCTTTGGGATGAGTAGAAACCTGAGATATTTATTGCCTTGACATCATGTTAAGATGACCCCAGAAAGGTAATCTTTGGAAAGGTAGAGATTAAGTTGCATCTAAAGGCCAGGTGTTCCCATTACCAAAATAAACACAGCTTAAGCAATGGCAAACATTGGAAAGGGATCAAAGAAGCAGGGGCTTGGGGAACCAAAGCAAGCACACAGTCCTGGGTTTCAGCGTGTAGTTCCGACACAGAGGCTCTAAGTATGAGTTCTGTGAGCACTGTGACTGTGGTTGGAAGATCTATGCATGTCTCCAAATGCATCAAAACAACTTGGCCCATATCCTGAAAAGTGGTCTGCATATCAATTTTGCTGAGTTGCACCTCACAGGGCATTTACTGTCTGTCAGACTCCCTGACTAATCCTGTTTTCTGAGTCTACACAGACAACCCTTGCAGACTATCCATGAGCTTGGCTGTGCCTGCTCCATGGGCATTCTACCAAGAGTAACACTAGACAAATAGCTAATAACAGCGAAGAATGTCTTCTTAGTGTTTCATATCCACGGTCTCATTTGGATTTTTACAACTGTGCTTCATAAATGAATGATCTTTAGAGAAATGGCTGGCTTTAAGTTTACATGTTCCTCTATTGGTCCTCACTGCCTCTCAAGCTCCCAGTGGTCCATGTTAAAATACCCATACAGGTCCCCAAAGCATCATACAAAGTGCACGGGCTTTGGAAACAGACCTAGATTGGAATGTGTTCCGTGGCTTTTGGGTTCTCTGAGCTTGGCATTTTCTTGTTAGATATAAACCACTCACATTTGAAGGCTAAAATGGGTTAATGAACATTAAAGTATACAGGGAAGAGTATCAAAAACAGGACATGTTCTTTCACCTATAAGCACACCGGAGTGTCCTTTGTTTAATTACGATTGCCATAATTTGGCTGACTGCATTCATCTTTATACCAGTAAAACACAAATGAAGTGACTACTGTCAGCCTTTCCAGTTACTATCAAGGACGGCAAAGGCAGCTTTCTCAGCTCCAAGAATGGCTATTTATAGTCTCTACCAAATGAGAAACAAATTCTACCATTACTTGGACATCAAGGTGCTTTTATACGTGGCTGTGATGTAATCAAGACATATTCATTCCGGGTCAAGAAAAACAACATCATAGGAATCATTTGTTTATTATAGACAATAGAAGAGTTTTTTGAGTAGCATAAGCATTTTTGAGTAGATACCTGGCTGACATATCAGGTAACATGTTAGCAAGAGATGATATAGTTATATAGGGTGCGCCATATGTATGGTTTCTGGGACTTTGGGCTGCTTAACTTGTTTTCCTGTAGCTTTTCTTAGCTCTGCAGATACTGAGTGAGGAATTCATAAAGTGAGAAATCACACCAGTTAAACACCAGACGCTCAGCTCATGACCCCCTCATCTTCCTAATCTTCTAACCACCTGACTCAACTGACAGGACAAGTGGGGAGCCCTGGAAGGCTCTGCCCTGCACTTGTGACCAGTTTGCCTCAGCTCAGCTCACTCTCAGAAAAGCTCACCCACATTACCCACCCTGTAGCAGAGGATGTCAAATTTTGGACACTGGTGACTGACCATCCTTAAAAATCAGATGACCTGGAAATATAAGCCTTAAAAATTCATAAACGTACCTACCCACTGCCTTATAACCCCTCCACACACATCTTTGAATATAACTTCCAAGAGAGGTAGTGTGGTGTAGTGGTTAAGACTAGGTACACACCTTAGAGTCAGAGAGCCTGGATTAGAATCAAGATTTCACTGACTTGTAGCACCATGGTTTAAGCTACGTCATCTGCAAATTATTTAACCCTTTTAAGCTCATTTTTTTCTCAACTTAAAAATGATAGTGAAAACGGCACCTGTGTGGTGGGGTCATTATGATGGTCCAGAGAATAAAGTATGTAAAAATACCACGTGACAAAGCATGGTGTAAATGTTTGCTGTTATTTTAAGAAGTTATAGACCCCAAACACTTATTCATGGACAACAGACTAAGAATTTCTGCTATTAAAAGAGTGCCATGTTCACATCAATTAAAAGCAATGTCCTACCACACAATCAAGATCCCACTGAAATGAAGTGATTGTGTCTAAAGGGGCATACAACTGCCCGGTCTGGTACCCTGGACAAGTAAGACAATAGACTCAGCTATAATAGCAGTTGCTTTATGGAAAGGCAATCAAGCCACCTCTTGCACCCGTCTGTACCAGCCCCAGCTACAAAATCTCGGCAGCCATTTATTTGCACTTGATTTTTAAAACGAACAAGCTTTTTGGCTGCCAGCACCTTATAAGGCTCCTGTTCTGTCCCTGTCATATTCCGTACAAGGTTCTGCAAGTGAGCAAGAATGCTTACAGATTTTAAGGAGGGAATATCTGCCAGGTACCAGTTGGTGAGATCTCTTTCCATGGACCCAGGGGGAAGATTACCCATCTTGACAAAGTCACAGCTCTGGAGTTCCATTAAACACAGTGACTAATCTGCATTGTGTAGTTTAACTAAACATGAAATAGGCCTTGGAGAGGATCTTTCTTTGGGGACAATGCAGAGATTTTTACTGGTGTGATGCTATTTTCTCTTACATTTGACTTGTGTTTCAACACAGCCTATTTTAGCCTGAGTAGATTCTTGGGCCAAATCAGTACATTGTGAAATGACTGGAATATCTTCTAGCTACCCAGAAATTTCAGAAACATTAATCTTTTGCACAAAAGAGGCACACATTGAACAGTACCCAAAAGTCCTGCATCATATTCTTTTGCTCTGGAAAGATTGCTGCAGACAGCAGCTGAAAATTAAGAGGCTTTGTGTCTCTAGCGCCTAGGACAATTCTGGCACCAAATATAAGACTTTCAGAACTGTTAACGGGATGAATTCTCTATATATGGATATCTCCATGTCCTTTCAAATCTTTGGGTTTTTTATTTCTTCATACTGAGGCATGTCATTGCCATATTAGCTATTAACTCAGGCTAAGCTTGAACTCCCACACTCAAAAAATGATCCTCCTGCTTCAGCCTCCACAGTACAGCAGGGGTTGTGGACCAATTGCCTGCTCTGAACTCCTTTTTAGGCATATGGCTATGCTGGTGAGAGAGTTGTTAGGTATATGGCTATGCCAGTGAGAGAGATCTGGGAGAGTTTACCAAGCAAACACCTGCTGCAGCTGGCAAAAGATGCACATTACAGCTCAGCAGCCTGCAGAATCTCACAAGCATCAAAGCCACAATTTTACTGGACAAGGTCGTACTGGTGCCCTCTTAGTGAGTTTTGTCAAACACCAAGAGCCGACTGCTCTGATCTCAGCTCAGTTTCAAGTTCAATGACGTGTACAGGTGAGGATAAGAGGGAGAAAATGAGAAACATTTAGGTAAGATGAGTTTAGCCATATTAGACGAGTCTGTAGTATAGACAGTAATCAAGGAAGCACCAACAATGCCAATCACTTAAAATTGCACATTTACGCTTTCTAGTGCAAGAATAATGACCTGGTAATACTCTTCATTCAAACAAGCAGGCCAGTTAATCCTGAAGCAAGAAGCCTGTCTCCAGCTACTAATCAGGATAATGATCTAATGTCAGCGTTGATGATAACTAACGAGTTGACTAAGTATTTGGTTGAGGTTTTATTGCCTGGTAAGGCTTGCGTTCGATTTTTTTTTTTTTTGGCACAGATTAATATTTAACTTAATCCTTTTAACAATCCCAGGGAGAAGCTAGTACTATCATCTTCAAAGACATGGAATCGGAGGTTTATTTCAGTTAAATAAATTACACAATGATCTAGCACTAGCGTCAAAGCACAAGAGTCAAAAGGGTTTATTGTTTCTTTTTATTTTTTGCACCATTATCCCTGATAGTGCAGCCTTAGGCTAGCTTCCTCAGAATTAACTGGACTGCTTGTTTGAATGTAGAATATTATCAGAGCAACTGAACTTGTCTATAAAGGAGAGACAGGACTTTGCACAAAACACATCACCAGGCACAGCATCATACACATTCACGTTTGAGACCTATCTCTGGGCAGGATGGGCCTCACGGCCTTTCACCAGTAAAGGTGAACAAGATTTTGAAAATGATTCTTGTCCTTATTTCAGAAGCAGTATTTCCAAAAGTCAAAATATACTACAGAATTTAAAAGAAACCTTGGAGTGGTGCCCCATAAAAAACTATAGACAAGAGAGGAGAGTGGGAACCAGGAAAGGTGTGGTTTTATCTCAGGTAAGAGCACACCAGTTGGTTGTCCAGTGCCAAGCAGTCAGCCCTGAATACATACACCCAGGTAACATTACATAGATTGAGCAGGTTATACTTAGAGATATATATGTACATAGATATGTGCATGCAATAGCAATTAGTGAAGGAGGCCATGAGTTTGAAGCAGAGTTAAGAGAGGTATGTAGGAGGGTTTGGATGGAAGAAAGGGAAGGGAGAGATGTTGTAATTGTGTTATAATATCAAAAGGGGGCGGGGGAAGAGACAAAAAACAAATCAACTGTCTCTACTCTCAGGGCATTTAAATAGAAAACCCAGTCTGGTTCTCTCCTGAGTTAACAGTAAAGATGCCACTGCTCTCTGCTGCTTAGTGGGGTTTGATAGTTTGTATATTTCTGTCTCTTTTGGGGACTTTACTTTCCTATACATAAAACATGAAGAGGAAATTTTTATGAAAATACAAATGAACTATTACTTCTTTTAAAAAATAATTCATTACAAAATTTCTCTACAGCAAATACGTTCCTTAGTTGGATTAAAATGTACGACATCGCATGCATCGAGTTTATAGACATTTAAGGTTTTGACTCAGTAACAGTGTTTCTTAAAATTTTGCCTAAGTATTTAGCCAGATAGGAAGATTAAGATTTCTTTTTACAAAGATACTTAATAAAATGGGTGTGGGGCGAAATAAAAAAAAATAAAATGGGAAGAGGAGGGGAGACAGTAAATGGCCCATGTGAGAGAAAGAGCTAGACAAATCATTTTGTTCTGGATAAACTGCTATGATCCTGTGAGAACATGAGACATACTTGGTCCCATATGGTGAGAGAAGATGCTTATCCTACAAGATATGGGAACTGCTTGTTATGTTCCTAACTTTTGTTTTGTTTTACTATGTTGCTAAAGCTGCTCTTAACTCATTCTTATGCATATGAGTGTTTTACCTACATGGATGCCTGCATACCATGCGTGCGCCTGGGGTCTGAAGAGGCCAGAAGAGGGCATCAGATCCCCAGGGCCAGAGGTACAGATGGTTGTGAGCCATCATGTGGGTGGTGGGAATCGAACCTTCATCCTCTGGACAAGTAGAACATGTTCTTATCATTGAGCCACCTCAACAAACCCTATCAAAGATCTCTTGATCCTCCTGCCTCTGCCTCTTTAATGTGCTGGCATTACAGGATGTGGCACTATTGTAACCAAAATGGTATGGAACAGTAGGATACTCAGATAGATAGTCCCTGTCTTGCCATGGTTCAGCTAAGGAGTTTTCAACCTTTTAACAAGCATACCTATATGTTTGCTATTGGTTTTGTCTTGTCGATTTTACACATTCTGTCTAGTGCTCAATGCCTTACAGGTAGTCTTCAATGTTGTATTGGAAAGTTGGTTTTGTGTTTTGACCACTATCAATTAAAAGAATGTTTAGGTATGGTGTTCATTAGCTAAGTATATTCAGTGGCCTTTTTTACACAATATTTTTAGCTTATATGGGTTTGCTGAAATATAACCTACTGTAAACAAAAATTTTAAATACGGCAGTAAAATAATTTGAAATGTCCAGCCTCTCTGACCTGGTCATTTTACACTTATATATAATATATACTATCATGTGCAACCTGCATATATTTCAGGAGGCACATGGTGTGGTGCCATTATATTGATGTTTTATGAATTCAGTCTTTTAGCAGTTGCAGCTTTTCTACAGTGAATGTGTTTACTTCATCGTCAGAATAATGTGTCCCTGCAAAATAATTCAGTGAGAAGCTCCTTTCGGAAGTGTGTTTGCAAGGCAGAGGGCAGCCTGTTTGCAAAGTTCTCCTTGCTGACAAAGAGGCCTCTGAAGTATCCCTACCAGGGATCCCACTGAAGGTAAATGCAGTGATAATTGTGCTGGCAACACAGTTTTGAGCTCAAATGTCACAGTTATGAGCTTGGGTACACAAGGACACATTGGAAATGTCAGTCAATGTCAGCTTCCTCTAAAGTAGTGGTCAGAGAAGTGTGCAACTTTGCCCCCAAAGGAAAGCATTGTGGCTGTAATTAGATACTATAAATACATGGGCAAAGAATCTGTAAATAAGCAATATCACAGAGGCCTTCTTGCAGGCTATTTTTCCTTCTGAGATCTGTGTCACACTCACAGACATGAAGGCAGCCAGGAAGCTGTATCTGTTTACTCTTAATTTATTTTTATAACTGTGCATGCCAGCAATGGGGGAAAACAGTTAGAACAAAATTTAGAGTAACAATGAGGTCTCTAAGTTTTAGAAAAATCTTGCCAGACAAGAAGTTCTACCTATCAGGGAGTTATAAATCCTAGCCTCACGGAAATGTCATTTTCAATTGAACACATGTGGTGGGGCTTGAAGTTTTGGCCTCTACTCGTGGTTCTGCCAACAGTCCTGTGCCTTGTGCAGATGCCCTGCCTCTCTGCATCTTGCTTTTACACCTGTATATATGGATAGGACTGTGCTATGTGTAGCTCAGGATGGAGCCTGAGAAAATGTGGACAAAACACAGAGCATCATCTCAGGTACATAGTAAGCATTGGAACCGGACTCCTTTTCCTTCCTTACAGCCATAGAAAAGGCTTTCAGAGACTTCAACAGCATCCTATGGAAACAGGGATGCAATCCAATAAACATGTTCATGCTCTCTCTCTGTCTGTCTCTGTCTCTGTCTGTCTGTCTGTCTGTCTGTCTGTCTCTCTCTCACACACACACACACACACACACGACATCATTAATGCACAAAAATAACTAATATCTACTTAAACAGCCAAATTTTTGCAAATCCTTTATTGTCCAGGAAGTTTTATTTAGAGAAAAATATTTACTGATAAAATACGAGAGTATTTATTTTCTAGAGAGTTTTTTTTTTTTATAAAAAAGACACAATCATATCTATGTAGAAATGCCCTTATCCTTCTTTTTATATATAATGGCAAGTCTCTCAGAGGAGCCTTTAAAGCCAATGGCAATAAACACAGTTCAATTTCCATTTGGCATTTCTGTAAGCTCTCTGTGTGTGGTTAGGTTATAATAGAAGAAAAAAAATAAAATAAAACTAGCTAGAGACTGCAGATACTATTTAAAGGCATCGGGACAGAACCACATTGAAATTTTATCCTTATTATTCTAATAACACATAAATGTGCAAGGTGAAAAACATAATCACCCATCAGGTCATCTGTCCTAGAAAATAACAGAAGTAAATGTCCTTGCTCTTGTCAGTCAAGTGTACACTCAGCAATGCAGATATAAAAACCAATCACCAGCTGGAGACCATAGTAATCTTAGGAGAAACTTTCAGCCACAATGACTAACAGTCACATAATCTTTACACAGATGCCTTACTGAGAGATGCATAACCATTTATGGACATCTTCTGCATGGTGACTTCTTGTTTCAAGACAGGCTGGGGCTGCATGCAACCCAACATACTATTAAAAAGTAAACTTGCAATCAACTTATTCAACATTTTGGAATCTCTGTCGTTTTTATAGTTCCAGATGCTGAGATTTATCTAGATAAAGTGAGACTATGTTATTTCTGAATGAGAACTCTAAAAGCAAATATTTATAACACTGATCTAAATGGTCTATTGTAGTGAAAGTGCCTGTATGCCCATGCACGTATGCCTATATGGATCTAATCAGGTTTTATAAAATGATTGCAATTACAAGCCATACATTTCTATCACGCATTTTGTCTATGGACCATTTTGGTGCACACAAACACACACATACACACACCCGTGCACATATGCACACACAAACGTATACACTATTGTGATATGACTTTTAAAACAATACCATATAGTTGATCACACTTGGCCATAACAGAAACCATACATTACTGGGGGAAAACCCTCTGTTATGAAACTATTTAAGTCAGAGAGTGTAAAAGTTGATTATATGAAGAGCTATACCCAAGCCAACATGCATCACCCAGTGCATTTTCAATTATCGTAAGCACATATATTTAAAAGTATAAAGTAGTACAGTTCTAATTCTTAGAGCACGCTGGTTTTGTAATGCTTGTGACCTACAGTACTCAATGGGCAAGAAGCCCATGTGTACCAAATACAAGTCAAAGGACAAAGAAGTTCTGCTCATGTTCATGCCAAAACAAAGTCAACTAAAATTTCCAGACTTTCAGAGGTAGTAGTCACAGGAAAGGGGATTAGGAGTGACAGATGGAAAGGAGTATCAGATAGAATGATTTTAACATTGATAACAGTTGCCTGGTTGCTGAGTGTTGGATGTCTAAAAACCTTAAAATGGGATGCAGGCCTTAGGTATCATGGATGGGGATTCCCTGTTCATCCAGAAGGCACTCACACTATAAGAAACTACCAGTGGTACACAGGTGAGCTGGGCCAACAATTCAATCTGTGTGCCTCTGCAGCATAGGAATTAATATGTCACCCATGTGCTGGTGTTCTTTCTGGTCTCAAGAAGAATCATGACTTTAAACAGGACCAAATTTACGACCCAGGCTTATCGGTCAAGACACAAAAATTACTGCTTCTGACTGGATACCATGTGCAGCAGAGGCCAGACACTGCTGTTCCCCCAACACACACACACTGCTTGGCGATTCCCACTGTTCCCATTAATGCTCTGGTATCCCTTGACCTACTTCCTAACGTACCCCAGCAATTTCTGCTCTGTCTAGATGCAAGGACTCTCACTGTCCTTATTCTAACCGACTCTCTAGGAGAAGAAAGAAGAAAGGATTCTGTAGTGATTAGCAATAGGACACAGCCATAAAGATATTTACAAGGCAAAATGCAAATACAGTTAGAGATAAGCTAAAAATAGAAGTTTCCATTGAGTATGCTCCATGGTGAACCATACGCAGTTCTTTTATATAGACTTATATTGTTATATTTGTAGATTATAATTGTATAGCTGGCAAGTAAAAATGTGAGAGGCAGTCTATAAAATTTTTGCATGAACTGTGTGAGCATAAATACAGAGAAAGCGACAAGCAGTTTCAGGATGTTAATTGGGCACAAAATAAACTCACATTAAAATAAATTCTAAGCATATTAAAAGTAAGTCAAAGAAAGACTCTACTAATAATGAAAAGTAGTGAAATAGCTTCTGTTTAGATGTTTAAAAAAATCCTGGAATTTTCTTTTCTTTTTTTTTTTTCCCAAGACAGGGTTTCTCTGTGTAGCCCTGGCTGTCCTGGAACTCACTTTGTAGACCAGCTGGCCTTGAACTCAGAAATCCACCTGTCTCTGCCTCCTGAGTGCTGGAACTAAAGGTGTGCGCCACCATGCCCAGCTAAAAATCCTGGAATTTTCATATCAAGAAAAATTCTATAAATATGTGTGTGTGTGTATTCATATCCTTTATCATAATTAACTTACTAAAGACATAATTGAAGATAGATGAAGATTTCAGGAATGGTCAACCAGGTTAATAATATTTCTTGCTGATATTTTTAATCACTAGGAACATGTTAAATATTCAAAATTAGATGTTAGACTAAGTACCCTAAATGTTTAATTTGTGAAATACTTTTGAATATGGAACAGTATGTATTTATACCAAACTTCATTATGATACAATGTATCATTATACATTATACATAATGTATCATTATGATACAATGATAAAACTTAAGAACCTGGACTTAAGACTGTAAGAAAATACCTAGGTATTGGCAGTGGTTATTTTGAGTGAGATTATTTATGTCCTATCATTTTCATATTTTTCAAAGAATATAAAATGATTGATTTATAATTGATTATAATTATAAAATATTACTTTTTCAATTTTTTATTAGATATTTTCTTCATTTATATTTCAAATGCTATCCCAAAGGTTCCCTATACCCTCCCCCTGCCCTGCTCCCTTACCCACTCACTCCCACTTCTTGGCCCTGGCGTTCCCCTATATAAAGTTTGCAAGACCAAGGGGCCTCTCTTCCCAATGATGGCAGACTAGGCCATCTTCTGATACATATGCAGCTAGAGACATGAGCTCTGGGGGTACTGATTAGTTCATATTGTTGTTCCACCTATAAGGTTGTTGACCCCTTCAGCTCCTTGGGTGCTTTCTCTAGCTCCTCCATTGAGGGCCCTGTGATCCATCCAATAGATGACAATGAGCATTCACTTCTGTATTTGCCAGGCACTGTCATAGCCTCACGAGAGACAGCTATATCGGGGTCCTTTCAGCAAAATCTTGCTGGCATATGCAATAATGTCTGCATTTGGTGGCTGATTATGGGATGGATCCCCGGGAATATTACTTTTTAAGAAAAGAATGTATTTGAGGCTATTACAAATACTCTAAGTATTTTGAAGTGTAAATATTAATAAATTTTTCAAAGATTCATTTGGATATTTTATGTGCATATGTGTGGGCCTGTGTAAGTTTATGAACACCACATGTGTGCAGGAGCCCAGAGAAGACACAACTGGGCATTGGATCCCCTGGAACTACAGATCATTGTGAGCTGCCAAGTAGGTGCTGCAAAGTGAACCCAAGTCCTTGGCAAGAGTTGTAAGTGCTCTTAACTGTTCAGCCATCTCTCCATCCCCTCTAACGAGACTCTTAGATTGATGAATGTGGTGGTTTGAATAAAAAACATATTCGCCATTAACTCATAGATTGGGATACTTGGTATCCTGCTGATGGTGTTTTTAGAGATGGTTATGGAAACTTTGGTGGTCTTACTGGAGGAATTATGCCTCTGAAGGTGGGCTGTGGAGCTTTGTAGTCTTGCCCAACTTTCTGTATTTACAAATGTGAACATCCAGGTTCTCGTTCTTGTTGCCATACTATTCTCTGCACGACTGATTCTATCTTTTTGGAAATATGAACTAAGTTTACTTGTTCTTAGTATTTTATCACAGCAACAGGACGGTAACTAATACAGTAAAAGAGCTGTGTAAGTGTGGCTGGATCGGGTGAGTCAGGGACCCAGCCTAAGCCTCTAAACTTAAGGCTTAGGCAAGGTCTGAATGATGTCAAGGGAAGCAGGCTTGTCTAAGGCAACCCTGGAAGGAATCTAGGGATGGTGACCATTCAGCCACACTACTTGACGACGCTGGCTTTGCTTTACTGTGAGTATTTTCATGCCCTGAGTCTTCCCTTTTGGAACAAGAAGTATGTAACTTGTTTTTTGTTTGTTTGTTTGTTTGTTTGTTTGTTTGTTTTAAAGGGGCCCACAGTTAAGAGTTGATGGATTTGAAAACAAAACTTGGATTACCTATTATTTTTATTATTATTTTAAAGTTTGCACATATGTAGGGGAGGTCTGTGCACACGGGTGTTGGTGCTTATGGAGACCATAGTCATTAGATCCCCTGTAGATGTGGTCAGAAGCAGTTGTGAGCTGCCCAGCATGGGCACTGGGAACTGAGCTCAAGCCCTCTCTAAGAGCAGTACAAGCTTTTAACTTCCGGGCAATTTCTCTAGTTCCAGGGACTTTGGACTTTTTAGGGAGACACTGGACTTTTAAATTATTGAAATTGATCATAGGACTATGATTTAGTGTGGCATTATTAATAAGAGATTTGTGAGGACAAGAAAAAAGTTATGATTAAACCCTAATGTGTTTGTATGTCAAGTTGATAAGGTAGATTGGTTTTTATTGTCAAACCAGAGTCACCATAGAAGAGACCCTCAACTGAGGAATTGCATAGGTCACACTGGCCTCTGGGCATGTCTGTAGAATATCAGCACTCCCTGGGTAGAACTAAATGTGGTCCTGGGATGTGTAAGAAAGCTAAGCATGGGGCTGGAGAGATGGCTCAGCAGTTAAGAGCACTGACTGCTCTTCCAAACATCCTGAGTTCAATTCCCAGTAACCACATGGTGGCTCACAACCATCAATAATGGGATCTGACACCCTCTTCTGGTGTGTCTGAAGAAAGCTAAAGTGTACTTGTCATATACATAAAATAAATAAGTAAAATCTTTTAAAAAAAGAAAAGAAAAGAAAAAAGAAAGCTAAGCACGGGTCTGTGAATGAGTCAGAGAGTGTCAACAAACAGTGTCTTTCACGGGTTCTGCTTCCAGTTCCTGCCCACAGTGATGGATACTGACATAGAAGTGTAAGCTTTTATCAGAGCAACAGAAAGAAAAGTACAGCAACACTCCTCCCACCGCCCCCACCATCTGAATACAATATAAAGGGCCCTCAGCGATAGAATGGAGTTAGAATTTGTGAAGTATTTACATATTCATATTGACTTGGGGCCAAACCATTATTGTGTTATATCTTATTTTACATGTTCCTTTAGGCAATTTCCTATAAAGCCTGTTATCCAAGAAACCATATTATGGTGTAGTTATGATAATGTGCAAAAATGATTGATTCCACTTTGGCAAGCCCCAGCCTGAACACAGGGGTGTCAGGTTTCCCCCAACGTGGGTGGATGCCTAGACAATCCCATCTTCTAATAACTTCATGATGGCTGAATATCAGGATTCAGGTCATGTTGAAGTGACAGTAAGAAATGGAAGGCGGGGAGGAGAGGGGTGCTGGTAAGATGGTTCAGTGGGTAAGAGCACTGATTGCTATTCCTAAGGTTCTGAGTTCAAATCCCAGCAACCACATGGTGGCTCAAAACCACCTGTAATGAGATCTGATGCCCTCTTCTGAAGACAGCTACAGTGTATTTACATATAATAATAAATAAATCTTTGGGCCAGGGTGAGCAGAGGTCCTGAGTTCAATTCTAAGCAACCACATAGCTCACAATCATCTTTACAGCTACAGTGTACTCATATACATAAGATAAATTAATAATTTTTTAAAAGGGGGGATCCTGGGCCACTTCTGACTGCATTTAACACCTGTGTCCCCAGCTTAGTGTTCACAAAGGGATTTGTGATTTTTTTTTTTTTTTTTTGTCTTACAGATACTTCAGAGATAGAATGATATGAAGCAGGTTGACTGGATGTCATCATTGCTCTGAAGCATCTCTGTTAATCTCACTATCTAGCTGCTCCTAACTGCAAACTCAGTCTCCACTCATTCTCACGTCATGGTACAAAATAAGCCATGATTTTATTCCTCAAAAATATACTTTTCTCTCTAAACATAGCCAGTTTTATAAATATTTGATAAAACCAAATTATTTCACATTATCACTAAGGACTTAACTCACATACATTTTCTCTATCTTTTTTTCTTATTTATTTATTTGTTTGTTTACTTGGAGAAAGAGTCTCACTATGTAGCACTGGGTCTCATAGAGTTCTCTGTGGACCGGGCTGTCCTGGAACTCACAGAGATCCATTTGCCTCTGCCTCCCAAGTACTGGGATTAAAGGTAGGTGCTTAGCCCTTCTTTATCTTTCCTTAAATTTTAAAGTTGTTTGTATGTATGTATGTATGTATGTGTGTATGTATGTATTACATGTATGTTGGAGCAGGGGCACCTACCAAGTGTGCAGGCGTAAGAGGACAACGTGTGGGAGTTGGTTCTAGATACTTGATCTCTGGTCATCAGGCTTGGTGACAAGCACTTCTCCACACTGAGCCATCTTGCTGACCTTGCCTATCTTTTAAAGAAATGCCATATTGACAATTGATAAGTTGTTTCAATTCATACATGTTAAATGAACCAAAGTCAAACTTGGTTAATGTATCTGAAAAGCACTTGGCTTGTGAATATTGAGACGGTAATGAGTTATGTTTGTACCTAGAAATCATGTGCTCCCATGTACCGTGCAAGAACGCATCCATCACTGTGTGGTGTGGACTCATAAAACGGTTCAATTAACAAATGCTTATTGAACTAATGCATGAGTCTAGGAAAGCATACATCAAAAAGAAATGCAATTTGGCTCCTTTCACTGTTGATAGAGGAATTTAGCCAAAAGCAGACGTCGGAATCTCCTGGTGTGTTTTACAGTTACTTTAGGTTTTTCCTTAGGAAAATAGAAAAATACCAAGCTATGACAGCTAATTATCTTTCACTGCTGTGAGTGACCACAGAGACATCTCTGATGCTTTACCAATAGTTACTAGCAGTTCTTAAGAAGGACAGAAGAGGACCACGGGACCCCAGACACACCAGCACACTTCTCTGCTCTGGCTCACTTCACCGTCTCTTCATGTTTGTCCAATGCTGGCTATCAATTGTGTATTGAACTAGGTTGCTTCTTTTTAAACCTTTAAATCAGGCAGACTGATTGGAGCAGAAGAGTTAAGAAACATTATTTCAGTGTAAGAATTAAACAATATGTGCTTTTGAAATGATACCTTGGCTTGTAAAGATAGGAAATCAGCCAATAAACTTTTGCTCTAGCAACTAAAAATAATGTCAGCCCGGGCAGATGGCAAGGAGACGGACTGTGCAGTGCCAAGTGTCTGACTGAAAAGGAGTCCAGGTTAATAAGGCTCCAGACTGAGCCCTTGTCAGAGAGGGCCAGAAAAACATTGTCCCTTCCCATACTGGTGAGTCATCTTACCAACTAAAAAAGAAATTAATGCCCATAGTAGAAATCCCACAAATTCAAATCCTGAGTCTGAGGTTCTCCCATCACAGATTCCTAAGCATCTGGCCACCACCCTTCCTATGCCTGTAACTTTCACCTTCATTCTGAGGAATTGTAGATGGTGCTTAGGAAGAGAAGCACTTATACAGAGCACACTTCCACATCCGAGGGAATGCCATGCCAAAAATGATCTACAGGAAAATATGCCAAGGACTAACTGAGCAACACTCCAGCCACTCAATAGAATAACTCTAGTCTAGAATTCTCTAGTCAAAAAGGATGGGACTACAAATAGATTTGAAAAACAGAAAACAAACAAACAAACAAACAAAAAACCATAAATCATTATATGGCCCAGCAATCCTAGTAATTCATTAGACATCTATAGGAATGAAATTTTATGCACATATAAAAATCTTTACATAAATATTTTATGCAGTGAAAATAAATAGCCATCAGTAAGACAGCTTGGATGTTAACCAATGAATGAATGAATGAATGAATGAATGAATGATTAAAACTTATTTGATCATAAAAAAGAATGAAGTTGTGCTATTGATAAAATCCTATAATCCTGAGATCTCCAGAAGCAGTAAGTTGGGAAAATCACAAATTTTCAGTCTCAATGAAAACAAACAAAAGGCTAAGAAGACTCTTAGAAAGAAAGAGACCTGACAACACTGCAGGATGTATGTACCTTGGTAATGTACCAAGTGAAAGAATCAAGTCACAGGAGACTACATATCATATCAAATACACTGGTCAGGCAAATGCACAAAGGAAACGGCTGCTCTGAGCCACAGAATGGAGAGGCACAGGGAGCTGGGGCTTGTTAGCTAGAGTTAGGAGCTTCTTCAAGGAGTAATTAGGTCTCAAATTGATTGTAGTTGCATAATTGTGGATGCGCTACAAACAATGGACTCTGCAGTGTGTATGGGTGGCTACTCTGTGACTCAGATCCCCAAAAGGCTGTTCTAAAAAACCAAAACCAATACACCACCCAAGGGCCTTCCCCACCTATCAGCCAACCGCCAAGCACAAAAGGGAAAGCATGCAGCCATCTTCAGACTCCTCCTTTTGTGTGTGTGTGAGGAGGGACGGAGTGGAATTCCGGGTCTCATTGTTTGCTTTTGAGCAACCAGTAGGAAAAACACCCCAAAATACCCTCATGGTATGTTCATGAGCTTGTGAACATAGGATGATATTTTCACATCATAACCTGTTTTCCTCTCTTGGAGGCAGCTCCATGCTGACAATTGACAGATCTCCTTGTCATCTCGATGCTACCCCATGCTGCCATACGAACTGCACCATCATGGCCAGGGTGGATTTTCTAGTGTATGCTATTGAAGCTGTTGTAGAACACTTGAGTGCTTATAAATTACACCTAAATCCTAGCACACAGAGAAAACTTTTAAAAGGTGGGGCTGTTAGATTAAACCCAGAGATGCGACAAGGAAAAGGAAAACCTGTCTCTTCCAGCTGCTGACAGTCCGTCATGGCAGCTGGAAAACCCCACCAAAGCCTAAATGCAATGACTGAACAAAATACACTTAGCAAATCAAAAGCTCCAATGGCAAGCAGGGGCGTTCCCACTCCTTACGTTCAATGCCACATTGAAGGGAGCAGCATAATGGGGTTTTATTCCTAAAATGTAGACAAAAATCTACATGGTGTATTCTGCAATGGGTTGTGGAACTTGAGAAAAAGAAGCCTCCTTTTAATAAGTCTGAATTGATTTGAATTCATTATGTGGGTTTTCCAAATGCTGCACACATTTAAAATGACCTTTAGCCTCCGAGCCTTGGAGTAAAAGGATGAAGCAAATGTGGTTCAATTATGATACAGATCAAGTATCAGGATTCAATTATATTATTTAAATTCCCAGAAGATAAAACAGAGAGAGAGAGAGAGAATAAGGAAGCAAACAAGCTTTAGGAAGAGCAGTAAACTTGGAACCTTTACTTGTATGAGGTTTTAATGAAGTGAAGAGATGTGCCCAGTGTTCAGGGAACACAGTGCTATGTTTGGATGCAGGCCAGTCTTTGCTACCCACCTTCCACCCTCTCCTGCTCCTTTTGAAGTTTTTTTTTCTGAGTGATCCTGTTCGGCAGCATGATCATGGTCACTTAAATGGATGTTTCCTGGCAGGACAATCGCTGCTACACTGTGGTTCAGGGATGGTAGATACTAACTTACAAAATGTTACAGTTGGTGCATGTAATCAAGTTAGACATATATCCTCGGAGGATACAATGATATTGAAAGAATGACAATCTGATATAGTTCCTACCAAAACATTCCTTTAGTTATTCCCATGGTTATGGTTTTCCTATTCTTGAGTCAGAAAATACCAGAGAACTGAAGAGTAAGCCTAGGAAGACAATGGCTACCCTGCTCTGTGAAGAGCTGGTTCCTGCTGAGCACAAGCGCATTTGGCGTTTGAGTTTGACAGAATCCATGTGTAAACTAAATAAAGATGGCCCATGTAAAACACATACACACAAACATACACACAAACATACACATATACAGTCAAAAATATTCATACACACACATGCACATACACACATACTCATACATGTTCGTACACTCTCATTCACAAACACACATATTACCACACATACACATACATACACACACTTATGCACACACAGAGAGATATTTTAATTGAACACCCTGTGATTTCCTGTAACTGTACTTAACCATAATTTGACATCTGCGATTATTTTATTTGTTGAATTATGAAATTTATAACGTAGTTGAGAAAGGCACCATTTCATACTCAGAATTCAGCATATAAGAGGGACTAAATGTTTATCTGTCTATACAGAAACTACCTAATACAGAACTGTGGGAAATTATCCTAAACAAAAGTCTTACCATTGAATTATTTTGCATATAGAAACAGTTATATATCTTTTATCCATCTGAAGCATCATTGTAGGCAACTATTAAACCTTATGCACAGTTAAAAAGCATAAATGATTATGTCTATAAGAGAAGCTTAATTTAGAAAATAAATGTATCCTTCTAAGAAGACCATGTAAATCAAAATCCAATATAGATTGTAGTAGGCATATTGATTATTGTATTAATAGACTTCTAAATTTCATCAAATTAGAAACTTAGATTAAACCAAGACTCACATTTGGTTTAGTTTTCTTTTTTAAAAAAATTAAAGATTTATTTATTTGTTTTATGTATATGAATACACTATCGCTCTCTTCAGGCACACCAAAAGAGGATATCAGATCCCATTGCAGATGGTTGTGAGCCACCATGTGGTTGCTGGGGATTGGACTCAGGACCTCTGGAAAAGCTGTCAGTGCTCTTAACCACTGAGCCATCTCTCCAGCCCTCAGTTTAGTTTTCAAATTAAACAATATTTAGGTTTTACTTTAATGACATTTTCTTAGTAAGACTACTACTATCGTCAATATACTACTAATGCATTATATATTGGGAAGTCTATGTCCTATTTGGCATAATATACTGTTTTTTAAGTGAGTAATATTCTCCTAGCCTAAAGTATTAAACTGTGCCAAAACTAACATGGAGTTGGACATCCAAACATGGCAATATTAATGAAGTTTTCCTCCTGAAAATGACAAACTGACAACCACTTGCTTGCTCACTTCTTGGATATTTATGGGAGTCATTTTATTGGAGGTTTTGAAATATTTGTTTGCTTTACTTCCTCAGCAATGCAGAGAGCAGCCTAAACACACAGCCTCACGTAGCATCTACAGGATCTGCACATGTCCACACACTTTTTGTGTACTTTCAATTAGGACTAGTCTTCCAGATTAGAACTATTTTTGTGTGGGTGTGACATTTATATGGAAGCTTCCACCTGTACAAGATTTATAAGCCAACTAGCGAAATTAGAATGTCTAAAATCTTTGGCCCCTAAGGAATTTGCTGTGTATATATTTGTGAAACCCAAGATGCACAAACAAGTATGAGTTCTGCTTTCTCAACCCCTAATCCACACACAAATGGCCAATGTTCACGGAAGCAGACATGTCTGGAGCTTTGAACAAATTATCTAGCTTATTGAAGTAAATTATCTAAAACTGTGTCTATTGGAAATTCAACCTTTTTTTTTTTACTTCCAAGAAACAAATGACAATTTAGAAGAATGGGGATTATTGGTTTATACACAGAAGTATTAACAATTTACAAGGAATTAAATCACCAGCAAAACAGACATAGAAGAACGCCCTGACAAAACACTGTGAAGACAAGAGGATTCCTTAAAAGGGGGAAGCTGAGGGATTTAAGATTCACAGGACACACTTTCGAACCCAAATCATCCCGTTTCCTTCTCAACTCTAAAGTACAGTGAAGGGGAACGGCCCACATTATGCACTGGAAAGACAGCACCCATCACATGGTCCCAGTTCTGAAGCCAGTGAGTGCCAAGTAAGGTCTATAGCTCTGGGGCTCCACAACTGTGTACCAATGCTAGCAGACCACATGTATGACAGATGCAAGGAATGATGTCACTCGTTGTCAAAGTCTACTAATAATTTGATATCTTTTTTGGAAAGTGAGTTTTTCACCTTTGCAGAGGGCCGTATGTGGCAATCTTAATTCTTAAAGGCAAGCACTTTAGCTGATCTTCAGAATGACATTAATGCCATTTTCTTCCGACTCCCTAGGTGGGATCTGTGTTGTGGCTACTCTTTCCTGCTTGATCCCTGTGTTTGAGGAAATGACCTCACCTAGACTGAAGCAGTCATGGATCCACTGCTGTAGCAAAGGAATGTAACTGTATCCCACAATAGTAACAGAGATAAGCTTAACTGAGAGACCTGGTAAATCTACAGTACAAGTGAGTTTATTTATTTTCTGTTTGTTTGTTTGTTTTGGTTTTTTGTGGCAGGCTTTCTCTGTATAGCCCTGGCTGTCCTGGAACTCACTCTGTAGACCAGGCTGACCTTGAACTCAGAAATATGTCTGCCTCTGCCTCCCAAGTGCTGGGATTAAAGGCGTGTACCACTACTGCCCAGTCAAGAGTGAGTTTATTACCCTTATTCATTTATTCCCAAACAACAACTTACACTATTTTTCAAAATCCGACTGAGACACACACAATTAAAGGTGTCCTGGGGATTGTCTGCAGGCATAGATTTTTACAAGTTACTTCAAATATTCACTCTTTGCTTTATGTTAATTTGAAATTCATTTCTTTCCAACTGTTTTCTCTTTTCTGATGTGTCTTACTCATGGCTGCTCTCTATGCCTACATTAAAACCTCTGACCTCCTATAGCTTACACTGAAAAGAACTAAAGCTGAATTCAATGCAAAATAAAAATAATCCTGTCGATTCTAAGTTGTTTAGACAAAATGCATTTAAATATTTACCTTGACAGACACAGTTTTCTTTACTAGGAGGCTACTGAGGAAACCATTTATTTAGAATGAAATATCACTTACTAAATATCACTTACTAAAAGAGTACAGATGTCTAGGACCCCACCACTACCACCACCAGCACCCCACCCCCAAATCTGTGTCCAACCCACAGGAATTATTTTGATTACCATAGCTCAACTCTATCAGATGTATTCCACCTTACCAAGCCTAGATTCAGCTACTGAGGTTTCTAAGATTCTAACCACCAATGAAAGTCTGCAAGGGATGCGAAGCTCCTTATGCTCCAAGAATAGTCTCTCATGACAGTAAAGCAAAAGCCGAGGGTAAGGGTAAATAAAACCAGAACTCCTGTACCCCTTGGGGGATGCTCTACATAGCCACCGCTCCACATTTTTAAAAGGTAAGGGCTTTCTCTAACAGCTGCTTGGCTGGAGGTAGATCCAGCTTTGAAAGCGTTGCTAACTGAAGCGCTGTAAAAATGGACCTTTGCTTTGCAAATGATAAACCCACAGACCGGAAACCTTTTCTTTACTGACTTTAGTTCTCAAAGCTATAGGATGACAGTAGAAGGTCAAGTGGCTGGAAACAGTCTGGGTACAATGTTAAGACTAAATCACTACTCCTGTAATTAAGGACTAAACCTTAATTTCTCTTTTCAGCATCCCAAAATACTTGAGCCTTAAGTATGGGGAGGTTAAAAGCTGTCTTCGTAATGGGAAAAGTTCACAATATAAGCAGGAATGTTAACTTTAATTTGTTCCCTGACGTAGAAGGTCAGAGGTCAGATTTTCTTGTTAGAGCTTTAGGATAAACTGGTCTTTGCCGGAGCTTTGGGACCTGCCTGGATATGATGTCTGTACTGGCTGGTTTTGTGTCAACTTGACACAGGCTGGAGTTATCCCAGAGAAAGGAGCTTCAGGTGAGGAAATGCCTCCAGGACATTCAGCTATAAGGCATTTTCTCAATTAGTGATCAAGGGTGGAGGGCCCCTTGTGGGTGGTGCCATCCCTGGGCTGGTAGTCTTGAGTTCTATAAGAAAGCAAGCTGATTTGTCCCAGGGTGGGTCGTACTTCCCCGTTTCTGGGGAGAAGGGAAGAGATAATGGGGAAATTACGCATTTGTAAGCATAGGACTGAGAAGAGAGTCTGGAATGTTGTATAAGTGAATGAATAAATGAATAAATACTAAAAAGAAAATTAGGGAGAAATGGGAGGTAGATAATGCCAGAAAAAAAGGATGGGAGAGTTTAAGCTATAACTAAACTGGACATTGGCTTCCTGAAATCTAAAACTGCAATGCAAAATTAAACCATTGTGTATGAACTATAAAAGAAAGAAAGAGAGAGAGAGAGAGAGAGAGAGAGAAAGGAAGGAAGGAAGGAAGGAAGGAAGGAAGGAAGGAAGAAAGAAAGAAAGAAAGAAAGAAAGAAAGAAAGAAAGAAGAAAGAAAGAAAGAAAGAAAGAAAGAAAGAAAGAAAGAAAGAAAGAAAGAAAGAAAGAAAGGAAGAAAGGAAGAAAGAAAGAAAGAGAAAGCTGAGCAAGCCAGGGAAAGCAAGCCAGTAAATAACATCCCTCCATGGCCTCTGCATCAGCTCCTGCTTCCTGACTTGCTTGAGTTCCAGCCCTGACTTCCTTTGGTGATGAACAGCAATATGGAAGTGTAAGCTGAATAAACCCTTTCCTCCCCAACTTGCTTCTTGGTCATGAATAGTTTGTGCAGGAATAGAAACCCTGGCTAAGAGAGCAGCTATGTTGGGCTCCCTAGATGCTCAACAAAGATGCTCAGTGAACCGGAGTAGGTGATCTCTCAGCTGTAAGCAATAAGCACTCATAGACCCATGAGATAGTTGGCTATGCTAAGCGGGTAGGGGATGTGTGTGATCACTTCTTTGGGTACCAGTTATCTTTAGTTGGTGACACTGAAGAACACGTCTCATGCAGCAGACGGCAGGGAGGGTTACAATGACATATAGCTTCTAGGATATAGGAAGGAGAAACCGGTATTCAGAGATTTATGGAACCGGCTTCTCTTTAGGTGGCACACTGAGAGTGATGAAAAAAACATGCGAATCAAGCAAACCAAAAACCCAAAAGACATTATAACTCTGAATCATAAGGAGAAAATTCTGTTTTTGTGACCTGTTTAGTACACTCTCTAGCACAGTGCTACCTGGTTAAAAATTATAAGTAGCAGCAGATTACTTATAATTCTTTCGGTTATTTGTTAGAGAGCAATTAGCTGTTCTGTAGGGACAGTAGGCTGTCTGTCTACTGACAGCTTTAGGAGGAAGCAAGCCTGGTGCTAGGAATATAGGGCTATCACTGAGCAAAGATGGGCAAACCCAGTTCACCCGTAACACTCTCACCTGAGTGGCAAGAAGAACAGCAGCTAGAAATTGCAATACTTCTGCCAGGCAGTGGTGGTGCACACTCTTAAAAATCCTAGCACTCAGGGAGCAGGGGCAGGTGGATCTCTGTGAGTTTGAAGCTGCCCTCACACTGCAATATTTCAAAAATTATAGGAAACAATACTTAAGGTTCCACAAGAGCACAGGCAAGGCATCTTTCATTCTGAATTAGGTTTCCTTCCACTAAGACTGCCCGGAAGAAATGTCTGCTGGGAGTAAAAATACGCAGCAAAGTATGTGCAGAAAGGTTTATACAAATAGTTACACAGTGAGTGTAGTTACCATTTAACTGGCCCTGTGATCTTATAATAGTTCTATACATGTGAACTCAAGTGTTTAATTTGCACTTCATTTTAAAGATTTATTTATTTATTCATGCATTTGAGTGCACGGGTGCTGTCTTCAGACACACCAGAAGAGGGCATCAGATTCCCATTACAGATGGTTGTGACCCACAATGTGGTTGCTGGGAATTGAACTCAGGACCACTGGAAGAACAGTCAGTGCTCTCAACTGCTGAGCCATCTCTCCAACCCCCTGCACTTCATTTAAAAAAATCAGTTTTGACTCTAGGGATGGAGCCTTGGGTCATGCACATAGCAAATTCTGCTTTATTATTTAGCTGCAGGCTAGTCTGGTAATAACAGTTTCAAATTATCCTATCCCTATGTCTTACATTGGGCTTTAGTTTTGCAAATAGTGCTCGCAAATAATACTTAGATTTCCATACTAAGTTGTCAGAAGCCATCTAGGAAAGGCTAAGGCCAGCAGGTGACCTTTCTGGAGGTGGCCCACCTTTTTGCATGGACTAAGTAAGATGTGTGACCTCTGAGAGGCAAGGTCCCCAAGAGACTTTGCCTCTCAGGATTGCTTCTTACACCTGATATGCTTTTTCCTATTACTATTACGTAGGCTATGAATTCCTGGGCATTAGCCCACCCTATTGAGCAGATTTTCTTCACGACATAAAGATGAACTTTCATGAATTAATGCTGTTTAGATGAACTAATACTTTTATAGAGTTCCTGATTTGATTCAAATAATCTTAAGAAGAAAGTTTTAAGAGATGGTTTTAGTCATTTGCTAGAAAGACGTAAGAAAATTAGAATCAAGAATAGAGTGTGCCCACTCCTCTCAATAGTAAATAAAGGCTGCGTAATAAGAATTACAATGAGCTTTTACATTACACTAAAACAACATATAGGCTTGGGCAAATTTGGGTTCAAGGAAAAGCATCCAGGTCCAAGGATGAAGCCACAGGTGTGCATTATGATAAGGCAAGGCCATGTGAAAACTGTTGCTTTGAACTTATAATGAGCTTAGACAATGAAGTACTGCTTTGAGCATAATATCAATATCCTTTTGTAACTCCCATTTTATGTAACATTTCATCTATGAGGTAATTTTCTAAGAACTTTTGTCTAAAAAAGGCCAGAGAAAAGAATTACAGAGGATGGGATGGCTTGGTGAAGCTCTACTCCATCCATCTATCCATCCATCCATCCATCCATCCATCCATCCATCCATCCATCCAAATGTATATCTGTCTGTTTGTCTGTCTATATGTATGTGCACTTAAGTGTTAAAAGAGCTCAGAGTTTCTTGCTGGGCATTCTTGCTAGCCCCAGATAATTAAATTTTGTTCTGTCAGTAGTATTGATCCTATAAATAGCCCAGTTACCACAATTGGGCCTCATCTGCTATCAGCATGACCCTGATTGCCAATGCTGTTTCCCCACTAGCTGCCTTCCAGACCCTGGAAACTGTATAGATGTCAGCCAGGAAGGTCACTAGCACTAAGTAAGAGTTGGCTAACTTAACTACACATCAACAAGGAGGAGTGAACTGTACACATATCTCCATGGGATCACCATCCAAACATCACTCTGCAAGGGGCTGGGGTGGGCAAACATGATATTGCATATTGCATTATTCCTTTTGTATGGTAATCATAGGCAGAGAACTGTAATTTGCCGTTTTTGAAGTCATAATGAGTGTCACCTCTAATAAGAAGTAGACTGTGGCTCAAAGTGGGGAACAGCAATTTCTAGTTTCTATTAGGGTCACTTTTAACCTGAGTCAGGATTACAGATGGGACTTTTGTTAATTAAAATTACCAGAATTTTTTTCTTTGATTTTCAATGTCCAGAAAGAATTTATATATATATTTTAACATAGACCCTGGATGGGTGACAGACAGATAATCAAAACAGTGTCACAAACCACATATATGTGATGCTGAAGATGTTTCCACTAGAGCAATGTCATTTGCATGTATATTTAAGAGTTTGTACATAGCAGGGCATTTAAATGACAAGCAGCCACATGGCACCCTTTTCTCAAGTGGATATCACCAACCGATGAGCAATATTTGTTCTTTGCGCCCAGTGCAGTTCTCAGTACATCGAACCAAACCACTAAGTAGGAAAAGTCACCTGAACATGATCGAAGTTAATCATCTTGGCTTTAAGAAGGTATTTCCCATGATCCCTTTTTCTCTGGCGGTCACCAGCTCCATCCTCAGTTAGAATTCCTAGCCCAACACACAGTACACTTGTTAATCATGATATAGTAATAGTTGTACACTTTTAGTAATTACTCATAATAAGTAGATATTGAAGGCTATATAGTGTTAATTGCTTGCTTTGGGTATTTATTGCATTTTTACCATCTGTACTCTTGATGGCTACAGAGCTCATCCTGAACTGAAACTCCAGACTTTAGGACAGACCTAAGTAGATCTCATATTTTCAGAGGTGGGGGGGGGGGGGTACTTAAGCCCTTTCTGCTGGACTTAAAGAAAAGGGCAAACTAAAGAGAAATCCTGCCCAGACTGCAACGTGGTAGACTCAGCTGTGGCCCTGTGAACAATGATTTGTGAATGGCCTGTAAAACATCTGTGCTGGGCTGGTGAGATGGCTCAGCGGTTAAGAGCGCCGACTGCTCTTCCAAAGGTCCTGAGTTCAAATCCCAGCAACCACATGGTGGCTCACAACCATCCGTAACAAAATCTGATGCCCTCTTCTGGAGTGTCTGAGTGTACTTACATATAATAAATAAATAAAATATTAAAAAAAAACATCTGTGCTTAGTAGATTTTTTTGAATGGTACATCTGTGTGTAACTGACTTACAGAGCTGCAAACTACACAACCCAGAACACTGTTTAGAAGTATAGGAGAAGATAGTTTAGATAAGCTAGGGTATCCTGGCAATGTCATTATGGAAGAACTCAGCCATCACACAACCACAGAAGGAAAGTCTTCCATAGAAACACCAAAGGACAATGCCCAGACCTCTGAGCCATCCTCGTTAGCTTAAAACACCCACTTGGGGCTTCTTCCCCTGAGGATTCTAACGAATTTATAACCAAGACACGGGTGCTTGGGCTTCTAACTGACCATTTCTTACTTGCCATATACACTTCACCGGCCTCCCTATGCAGAGGAATGCCTTCTTGGAATCTCATTGTTGAATATGACTTATCCAGATTAGTTTACTCTGTGGAAATGCGTGACTATCTTAGGGAAAAGGAACCTTCATGAACTAAATCAGTTTTCAAATGTATAGTTCTTCTTTACTTTAAAGGTCACAATTTAGGTTCTTTTTTTACTTTGATACCACTTACTTTTTAAAATTCTTAAGTTTGGAAAGAATTTCCTGGAAACTTCTAGGAAGCTGGACTTGTGCTGAACACTGTAGGCATGAGCTATTTAATGTGATAACGCCTAGATTGTTGTTAGAGGCAATGTTGTAGAATCTTAGGAAGCAGATGTTGAAGGAAGAGTTGTCATGTCCTTCAGTCTTGGGACTACTGAAAAGTTGCCTTTGTACCAGCAAATAACCTCCCACCCACATTCAGGCTAGGAACTCTAAACTCAGGGCCTTAGGCGGGCAAGATGCAAAAGCAAGAAGGGGACTTGCTAAGGAGAAAGATTTCTGAAAGAGAGGGAGGTGGATGAGAGGGGATTGATTAGAAGGTGAAAATGGCTAAAAGTTATTATATAAATGGATAAAACTGCTAAAGAAATACAAAGAACAGTAAAGAGCTCGTTTAAATATTTAGGAAAGTGTGTGATGCACAGGATCCTTTTTTGTGCCACACAAGTTTGCCTGGGTGACCTTAGCAGGCCCTGGCTTCCTCTTCTGTAACGGGAGGAGTAAACTGAAGAGATGTCATCAGATCTGCCAAAAGGATGCCCATAGGGTCATTCTTACAAACACTGAAGAGCGTTGGCACACAATGAGCACTCAGCCAAAGCAAGTGGCCACATTGGTTTCTGACTAGAGTATATTAGGAATCCAGGAATATTGGCACATACCTTTAATTTCAGCACTTGGGAAGCAGAAGAGGATTGGTCTCTGAGAGTTCTAGGCATAATGAGTTTCAGGCCAGTCAGGGCTACATAGTGATGCCCTACCTCAAACTAAAAACAATCAAGAAACAACAACAATGGAAAGAAAGTAGATTAGGAGAAGAAAAATGAATTTACAATTTAAGACACAAATTACAGGTATTTATTTAACTGTATGATTTGAAAAAAAATGTAATGACCAGAGTGTAGTTACTGTAGTGGGGTGAAATGAGACCCCATTCTTTTTAGAAGATTCTGGAGGCCTTGTTCTCTAGAGCTCCCAGTTTTAGGAAGCTATGAGAGTGAGTCTGTTGGTTCAGCGTATAAAAGTTCTTGTTGTAAAGGTGACCTAAGTTCAATCCCTGGGAACTACATGATGGAAGGTGAGAACAAACTCCTTTGAGTTGTCCTCTGATTTCTACACATGTGACACAACATATGAACACACACACACACACACACACACACACAGAGAGAGAGAGAGAGGGAGAGAGAGAGAGAGAGAGAGAGAGAGAGAGAGAGAGAGAGTGTAAATGTAATTTAAAAACTTAAGTTATACTAGATGTGTCTGAAATGACATCAAGGTCCATTACAAATCAGAGTTACAATCAGCTTCATACATTTATGTGCTGAAGTAGACTAGTTCTCAAATGCCTATTTCACTTCAAAAGCACGTTTTAGAGTTTAAATGCTTTTATCCAACAAATTCATTTACTATGTAAGCCTTGCTATTGGTTCCAACAGCTATTCTTGATCTTACTTGACCAGAAATGTTAAAGACTAACAAAACGTTGACAGCGGCTAGCCGAAACTAGGGGTGTGGAGAAATAGATTATAGGTTCTGTTCTGTGGTCCCATTTATTTAAAAAGAGTTTATGGTTCTCCAAATTGGCCCAGTGCCAGAAAGGAAGAAAACAGTGCAATTTATAGTCTGACCAGAGCAGGAGGGTCAATGAGCTGAGTGACTCAGGAGGAACTAGCTAGCTCTCTAAGCGATGGAGCTATATCAAAGTCCACTCTTTATTTCTTACACATCTCTAGGGTCCACGGTTGAAGGACTGGATGCAAAATTTGCGGGGGTGGGGAGGAAGACTATTAAATAAGCAGAAAAGGGAAACATGTTTTCATATGCTTGAACTGTGGAGGACCGAAAAAGAAGGCTAAGTAACATGTTGCTGGCCACTTTTTGTTAATATCTCCAAGGAAAACCAGATATAACTGAAGTGTAGATAGTGAGGGAAAACAGACCATCACATCCAATAGCCAAAGCCACGGGGAAAGGTTAGCTGTAGACAGACCAGGGTTTTCCTGTAGCTGCGTGATTTTTCTAGCTCTGCAGCTTCAATTGTACCCAGTATGGTTGCTGTGATGAGACCAAGTCCAATGCCTGACAAGCCGGCTGAGCCAACTGAGCGGATGTTCAGTCTACTGTGGCTATCATCCTTATTTGGTCCTATTCAACTGCTCTAGTGGATTTAGGGACCACTGTCCCTAGCTGGCTGGTGATGCAGCCATAGATCAGGTCCCTTACATTTGGAGACAAAGTTGCAGCAGCAGCAGAAAAAAAAACAAAAAAACAAAAAAAACAAAAAAAAAAACAAAAACAGTCACAGCAGTAGAGGCTTATGACATGTAAGAATACCACTGGCTGCAAGATGACAGATTTTACAGTGAATTATTCTAAGTAAAATGGTATTATGTTAATTCCTTGACACAGAAGAATAAGTCCTGTGCCACATTGTAGTGGGGTGACATCATGGATACTTGAAATTATAATCTTCTGGATTCTACATATGCATGAATGTTTCTCATAAATTAATTACACAGAGCTGAATGACTCATCGGCGATATATTTTAAACTGGAGGAAAAATTAGGTACAATGGGGGCAGTCTTATCTAGGAGGTCTGAAAACAATCATGTACAGAAACTACATCTAATGAGACATTTAATGAGTCACATTGGTGTCATTTACAGTTTGGAAGGAATATTTTAAACTACAGAATGAAAAGAGGCTAGGAACACCAACTTTCAAATGCCAGCAAAGAGACGTTACTTATCTGTTTTCATACCCACTGATAACCAGGGGTGATGGGTTAATATTTAAACTAGGAGACTAGAATTAGGTATAAACAAAGGTTTCTAGTCTTGTGGGTTAAAAACACCAGGACTAGGATACAAGAGTGGAAGAAGAATGAGGAAAAAGGATGTGATTTTGAGGCCAGACTGGGCTATATAACAATTCAAGGACAGCCTAAATTACACAGTGAGATCTTATCTAAGAAAAGAAAAGTCAACAAAGCAACTTGACAACCAACCAAACTAAACCATCAGGAGTGTGTGTGAGCGCACACCACCCGTGTGTGTGTGTGTGTGTGTGTGTGTGTGTGTGTGTGTTCCACCTGTCTTCTAATTTCTTGTACTCTCTCAAGTGGAATAGAGACACAGGATGACTTTTACTCTGTGTGTGTGTGTCTGTCTGTCTGTCTGTCTGTTTGTCTGTGTGTATGTGTCTGTGTATGATGTGTGTGTGTATGTTCCACCTGTCTTCTAATTTCTTGTATTCTCTCAAGTGGAATAGAGACACACGATGACTTTTACTGTGTGTGTCTGTGTCTGTGTGTGTCTGTGTCTGTGTGTGTCTGTGTCTGTGTGTGTGTCTGTGTGTGTGTGTGTGTGTGTGTGTGTGTGTTGTGACTTCTAACGCAAGCACTCCCGTGTCAGCAGTGTGATTAAACAGAATAGGCTGCCAGGAGGGTAGAAGGCGGTTTCTGATCTAGATGGGGCCTCTCTGGAACGCTTCCTAATCTTTGGTCATCCTTTCCCAGCTCTTCCACTGACATCTTCCCCTTGTATTTTGGTACTTTTTTATTCTAAAGAACAGCTTAACCTCTGGGTTCCTTCTCACATTCACAGCCTCCCCCGGTAGCCTCGATGCTCCTAGGAGACCAATCACTATAAACTACTTAGAATTTATGTTTCCCCTGCTGTGCTAAGAAATTGTACCCACAAGTCCAGCAGTTCTCCCTAATCTTTATTCTTTCGGAACACTTCCTAGTTCATGCCAAACCAGACTGCACAGAGAGGCACTTACTTGGACACCAGAGGCATATCTCAGGCACTGCCTCAGTTATTAACATTTAACTGCTGTTCATCATAGATCCTTATCTTTTGTGGTCACATGAGGTCTCAGTCCTTCCCAGAATCCCTTATCCCTGAAGAGAGAGATTATTTTTTCGTTTACATTTGTTTATTTAGGGTGTGTGTGATTGTGAACGCTATAGTATGCATATGGAGGTCAGAGAACAAGTCTGTCTCTTCTCATCATTGGGTGTTGAACTCAAGTCACCAGGCTTGGCAGCTAACACACTTAGTTGCTAAGCTACTTCACAAGACGAGAGATAGAACTTTAGCTGAAGAGTCATCTTCAACCCCTATGTATAATCGAACATGTAGCATGACCTTTTCTTCCCTCTCTCTTTTCCCTCCCTCCTTTCCTCCTCTCCTCTTCCTCTCCCTCTCCCTCTTTCTTCGGCAAGGTCTTACTACTTAGTCCAGTCTGTCAGACTTCAAAACTTCCTATCCTCCTGCCTCTACCTCCTGAATCCTGAGATCACAGACAAGTACAGCTCTTAGGTTGGCTTTTGGTAGACTCTGCTTCCTTTCCAGCTCATTGGAGTATAGCTGGGCCACCACTGTTCTTGTTTTATGCCGGCTCTAGGGCCTTCATATGCTCAGCATTACTGTTTTGCAGAGGATCTCTGTGAGTCTCCCAGGCATCAATCAGTCCAGGAGATACATGAAAACTGCAGAAAGCCCCATAAAATCCTTCTCTTTCAGCTTCACCCTCTCCTTTGGCTTAATCTTACACGCACCAATTGTGAGCACCTAATTTTATGATGACATACGGCCCCAACACCTTCTTTTGCAATAAATCCCATGCTATGATTGGAGTACCTGCCAGAGGGACGACTGTGTGGGCTTTCTTTACCTCTGATAAAGGCAATTTTTTAGTCATAGGGGCCAAACCATCACTCCCACAGCGCGATGGGGAAGAAGGGAGTTCGAATTAGGTCTAGGTGCTACTACACACAAGAAAAGATCTGCCTCGTTTCTGCATGTCCCTGGGGAAAGCACTGCACATGGTGCTATTTACCGGGAACTTGATTCATCAGTAGAAGTTGGAAAGAGCACAGGACATGCTGAGATGCAGAAGCCAGACTAAAGACAGCACTCTCTTTGGAAGTACTTAGTTCTATCTAACTCAGCACTTCCTTGCCAGTCATCAGGATCACTCCTGATCTGTCCATCACACACAGTGTTAATGAGGAACGATAGGCTCTTTCCTGACAAGTCTAGCACAAAATTCCAAATAGAAGCATGAAATAACATAGATATTAAACTATGATCACCCTTAGTTATTCTGTGGTTTCTTTTTGAGCCGTGTCTATGACTCTAAGCCAGCAGCTCTTAACCTCCCTAATGCTGTGACCCTTTAATACAGTTCTTCATGTTGTGGTGCCTCCCAACCATAAAATTATTTTGTTGCTACGTCATAACTGTAATTTTGCTGCTGTTAGGACTGGTAATATAAAGACCTGTGTTTTCCATTGGTCTTAGCCCAACAGTTCATGTTAGAACCAGAATGAAAAATGGCTTATTTGACTCTCTAAATTTATGACATTAAAAAGGCAAATGCCTTTGCAATGTGTTTTGTGCTCCTCTTGTTATGTTTTAAATAACATGCAAGGTGTCCCAATCACTTCTAAAAGCAGTACATATACATGTCTGCTGCAATACAGATAATATTTTAACATAAATAATTAGATTAAACACATGCACCCTGTGGCCTATAAAGCACTTTGACAGTCAGTCACCACTCAGGCAAAACCATTTGTATGTTGGAAATGTAGTAAGTATGCAAATTCCATATATTATTCCATTCACAAAGTTTCTAAGATAAAAGACAACACAGGCAGGGAGCTTATATACTTCTCAATGGTGAATATTTAACAGTTTGAAACTTCATGCAAAGTCTTAGACATTTTCCTTTTGTGTTTCTACCTTAGAAGAGCTTGCATAGAAGAGAATTAAACTTTCTAATACAATTAGAAGGATGGTCTGTGGCTCCATATTCTCCTTGGTAGGAGGACACAGGTGGCCTGACTCATAGCAGTGCAGAATATAATGGGCTTAATGAAGGAAGTACAAAGATCTTTCAAACAGACAGTATTCAACACCTAGCCCCAAACTACATCAGCTCTCATGCTTCTAAGATGATAACTTCTACAGCTTGTGGTACATTTAGCTGTACTCATCAGATGGCCAATTTTGTAGTCACACACACACACACACACACACACAAATGCTAATTAAAAAGACATTAGAGGGGGGCGACTTGCTGAAGTGAGAAAGAACATTATCTTTCAAATGGGCACACTCGGGTTCTGTTCCCAGCCTTCTCTGGCAGCTGCCAGTTCCAGGGCCTTGCCCACATCATTTTCTCATCTGGAGAATGTAGATATACTAACTCCCTCCTTCCAGTGGCTTATGATGTGTCGTACATTCAATTCTTCCATGTTCTCATTCACAAAAGGCCCTCCGTAAGATGAGAGCTACAAGCAGCATTATTAGTGTTATTAGAGGAACGCAACAATAATTATCTGTTTAGTTTCTAAGAAGAGGACAGTAGTGGTGTGAGCAACTATGTACATTATGTAAGTTAAATTGAAACAAGGACAGGTGAGGATGAGCTGGGGGGATTATAAGTAATTATTCCACCACATATTAATCAGGGATTACATCTCTCTCTCTTTCTTTTATAATACTCATAGACTAGTCATGCTAGTCTAATCAAATGCTTTTTTTTTTAACCATGGTCTTAAAGCTAAAACATCAATGCTCAACCAGCCTGAAATTTTATGACCTTAGGAGAAGAGAGCTAATTAAAAAACCAAATAACAAAGTGTAACCATTTATTGGTCTGAGTTGCAACGTAATTCTGAAAATGTTATCAGCTTTTTATTGGGATGCTTAAAAATTTTGGACCCTGGGGAAATTGTTCATATATAATTATATATAAGGATGTAAGGGTGTGTGTGTGTGTGTGTGTAAAGCTTAGCTTGTTTAAATGCAAAATCAGATTTTTAATGAAAGTTTCACGAGTGACACTTTTCTTTTTTTCTTTTCTTTTCTTTCTTTTTTTCTTTTTTCTTTTTTCTTTTTTCTTTTGGTTTTTTTTTTTTTTTTTTTTTGGTTTTTCGAGACAGGGTTTCTCTGTGTAGTCCTGGCTGTCCTGGAACTCACTTTGTAGACCAGGCTGACCTCAAACTCAGAAATCCGCCTGCCTCTGCCTCTGCCTCCCAAGTGCTGGGATTAAAGGCGTGGGCCACCAAGCCCGGCGACATTTTCGTCATGAAGAAGAGAACATGCAATGCAGAATTACTGTGAAAAGCCTGCAACCTCCCAATTTCCATTCCTTTTATTTTTCACTCTGTAAAATACCCAGCATCAAAATGTTGGAAGAGAGCTTCCAGGCCCTTCCTGCCTATAAGTAGAGTTTATATGTTCAACAATAAGCTTAAAGTTTGCTTCATGACAGCTGCAGTCGTGTTTAAGGGCTCCAGCTCTGTCACTAGATCACACAAGGATCTTAAGAATAACAAGGGACTGCAGACATGGTGAGCTCTGACAGCTGGGGAGGAACAAAGGCAGTTTTATTTACAAGTGGTCACTTATGTTTTGAAGGCCAACAAATAGCTTGGTTCCTTTACTTAAATTAAATCACACATTTTAATTAAACTAATAAAATCATATCACTGATATGTAGCTATGAAGTAAATCAACATTTGAGACGCGTAAAGTTCAAATATTAATGGAAATGAAATGCCATGTTCGGAGGGGAAGCTGGAGAGATGACTCAGCAGTTAAGAGCACTGGCTGCTCTTCTAGAGGACCTGGGTTCAATTCCCACTACCCACAGTGGGTAGCTTACAACCATCTGTAACTCTAGTCAGTTTCAGGGTGCATGGCACCCCTCAGGCAGACATAAATACAGGCAAAACATCAATGTACATAAAGTTAATCTTTAAAACAGTAAATGTCGTGTTTTATTACATAGAATTTGAAGACTAAATATCGATACTGAAGCAACAGAAATAGAAATACAGACAAAGCCTCAGCAGCAAACTTACTATTTTTACTAAATTCATGAGAACAGGGCTGGAGAGAGATGGCTCAGTGGTAAAGAGCACCGGTTTCTCTTCCAGAGGTCCTGAGTTCAATTCCCAGCAACCACATGGTGGATCCCAACCATCTGTATTGGGATCTGATGCCCTCTCTTGGTGTGTCTGAAGACAGTGACAGTGTACTTACATATAATAAATAAATCTTTAAAAAAAAAAGAAAAATTTAAAAGAACAGCAAAGTATACATTGAAGTTTTTCAACTCATGTTGTAAGTGTTAAAAGAACGTGTGAGAATCTGTGTCAAAGCCTCTTTCTGCTGGAACATAATATGTAGTCAGTATTTGAGGAACAGCCGCAGACTAAATACGCAATCCTTATCCTTAAAATCTGACATATATTACAAGAACACAAATAGAATAATTTCATTTTTTAATTTATGAGGTTTTAATTAAAATTAAGATTGTGTAAGGCATAAGGAGAGTGAAATATTGTGAATTTGTTATGTAATCACTCATGACTGTGCCATGGGTCCGATTAAGGCTATAGCCAGCAAGTGAAAGTAGATGTCTTGGTACAATACATATGGTGGGGGCAACAGATAGGAAAAGAGCAACAGGAAGTCATCTGAAGCTCTGGATACTTGCTTAAGACAGATAAAAACCTTCTAAAGATAGGGTTTGGGTTTGGGACATTCCTGGAGAAGGTCGGCAGATTTGGAGAAAGTGGGCCACTGAAACAGAAAATAGATTTACCTAAGCAAAGAAAGATGGTGAAGTCAAAAGATGAGCTTCTCAACAAACAAACAAACATATTAACAAATAAATATACATTCTTGGAATGAAGGAAAATAAAAGGTAAGTTAACAGGTTTCTTTCATGTAAACTCAATTATAAAAGAACAAGATGGCTAAGGAGATAGAATGGCCACATTATCAAGCTGAGCTTCCCATTGCTGGTGGAGAGGTACAGAGATGTCAACTTTGAGGTAGTGGATGTATACATTAAATATGTGTGCGAGTGTGTGAGTGTGTGTGTGTGTATATGTGTGTATGTGTGTAGGATGTTTAAAAATAAGCATAAAAGGAAGAACTGTTTCTAGTCCCATAACGCTCACAGTTCTAATTATTTGAAGCATACAGGGATGTACTCAATCAAGCAGTTAATCAATGGTCTTCAGTCACATGTAAGCTTAACCAGAGATGCTTCCGTAGTTCACAGTTCTCTCTAGAGATCAGAAACGTTACAGTGACATTCAGTTATTATACAAAGATCACTTTAACAGCAACACCATGTAGATTTTCTCTTTTGTTTTAAGGTTAAGGGGACTCCCCAGCAAATCAGTATTTTAATGAGTCTTTCGAATTGTGGCTCTACTTGTTGACTATCTCAGATAGCTTAACATAATAGAACAGTCTGTGACAATGACTTAAGCACAAGGCTTGTCTGTGTTACTAACTACAGCCAGCTGAAATAAATAAATTATTGTCACTTGAGCCCTGGAGTTAAAAATAAATCTTCAGGCTATTTATTTAACTGAGATCTTTTTTTCCACTTATTGGTGATATAAATCATAAATGTGTGAAACCCATGTATAATCTGACTGCCGTGTCAGAGGTTTACATTAGCTACATAAATTTATAAAAGAATTTTATGTGTTCCCAGTAATTTTTTTGTTGGGGAATAGGGGGAAAAAAAAGGACCTTGCAAACAAACATATCTGCAGATACAAAGTTTTCTTTCACAATCAACTCATAAAGCTATCTAATGTAGTCTTTAAAAAGGAATGGTCAACATCATAAGAAGGAGATTCTTTTTCTGGAATTTCTTAAAATTCACAGAAATACAATGGAGGGCTGCATTTTTATTTCCAGGCTACTATGAAGTGCTGGTATGAAAAGCAGCAGTCAGCCAGCGCTGGGCATCCTATGCAGATAACTCATGTATTTCCATGTGAGTTTGTTTGCTTACATAATACATCCTGAGTTTCACTGCCTGCCTGATGCTACCTCAGTCTTTGCTTTTATTTCCCTTTCCCGAGCATGATTTTTTTTTCCACATCCAAGAAGTGAGCTGATTTGTTCACTTACAACTGTTAACGGAAAGGATTTCCCTCAGAATTAGCCATAGAGAATTCTATAAATAGCTATTCTAGAGCCCAAACTAATTTTATTGGGAAGTTTTCTCTAACGACCAGATGTATATGAGCATATCAAATTAGGATTAGGGAAAAATAGAATGTATATTAGATTCAGTTGAAGTGGACTCACATTTCACTAAAGTAAAACTTTTATATTACCTACAACATATTACTAACAAAGTGAAGAGGAGGTGCTTGGCTGAGAAAGAATTTGATATGCTCGTGTTTAGCCTCGTGGTTTTATCTTCCAGGTGCTTTTTCTATAAGTCATAAAAGATCTCTAGCATCATTAACTCCTAACCCTTGGCAGCAGCCAAGGCAACCTTTCCAGTTCTCAAAAAGGAGGGAGAAAATAGGCCACCAAATCAGACAGTGAGAACTAGCAAGCTTTCATTAAAAACAAAAAACAAAAACAAAACAAAACCCCACTGCTTTCTTCTCTCCCTTAAAAGTGACTCTTAGATAAATGACTATGGCCCATAAGGAGTTACACACACACACACACACACACACACACACACACACACACACACACTGGATAGAACAGACAGGTTAAGGAGGAAAATCAGGAATGTAAGGGGGCTGCCAGTAATAAGTTTTCCCTGAAAGCTTTCACATCACACCTCATCAGCAATTACTAAGCACTTGAGTTCTATGTCAGTCTTAAAGGGGAAGAAGGAGAAAGTAGCACTTTACCAAACTGCCTCCGTTGTCCTCAGGGAACTTGTAGACCTGGATCTTGGCTTCATTATAATGCTCATTTTGAAGAGGGGAGACACAAAATGAAAAAGGGAAAGGGAAATGTTCAAGTCTTCTGATCAATATTCATCAGCGGGCTCTCCACAAAGAAGGTTTGGAGGTTTCGCCACGGGCTGGGAAGGCTGCCTCCTGCCTCAGCTCTCAGTGTCGCCGGCAGCAGGCGGGCTTTCCTCTTTCATGCCCAAGCCCGGGCTCTTCCGAAGGGAGTTCCTTCTCTGCCTGCCTTGCCCACAGAGGAACTGAATTTTGAATCTCTTCTTCATCTGGGTCACAAGGGAAGCCAGCCCAGCGAACCGGTCACTCAATCTCTTTTCTGCAATTCCATAACAACGGACTTAGAGGTTTGTTCCCCTGGGCACTCACTCAGGTAGAGCAAAAGGAAAGTGCCTGGCAGCCTGGTGACACGCAGAGGGCGAGCTGTCAAGGAAGTTTCATTTCAGGGCGATCAACCGCAGGGACAAAGCTCTCTGCAGCGCAAAGGAGTCCGCTGGAGGAGCACAGCTCCGTGGGCTGGGTGGCCCGAGGTACCTGCCAAGCCAATATCCGCTGTGTCCCCTGAGAACGCGGCTGCGAGTCTTTGTGAATGAGAATTACCATCCAGTCTCACCAGGCAGAAACTATTCCTCAAGGGCTGAATGACGTCTGTGAGAAGGCAGTTCAAAACATCGCAGGGAAGTGAGAAAGGGAGGAAAAAAAAAAAAAAAAAAAAAAAAGCGCCCAACCCGGCCTGGTCAATTGCTGACTTACAAAGCAAAGGGGCGGAACTCTGAATGCAGAATGCAGGACAGCAAAGCAGCCACGCAGACAGCAGAGCTCTGGAGATTTTCAAGGCCATGCCCTCCTCTGGAAAAGCAGCTGTCTGTGTTATTCAGAAAGGACCCCCTCCCTGAGCACCTTTTTAAGGCACACACCCCTAGCCATTGAACTTTTCTTCTCTATCAAAAGTCAAAGAAACTACCTCAAAATCACTTTTCTCCTGCTACCACGTGGCAACGTGAACAGAGAAGCTAAGGGGACTTGAAGACTCAGCAGAAAGTCATTTCCATTATACAGAAAAAAGAAAACAAAAAAACAAAACAAACAAAAAAAAAAAAAAAAAAACCAAGCCATGCTTTATTTGTGCCGATATGTGAATTGGCCCTTGGAAATTCCACAAAGCATCAAGGTAGCAGGCCTCCTTGAATGAGGTGCAGCTGGGGTATTTAAGCTAAGAAATCGAATGTAACTTGTTGGGCAAGAGGCTACATGCACTACAGCTGCCTTCTTGCTGTTTTAGGACCCTAATTTTTTTTTTTAATGACACATAAATGTCATTGATTTGTGTATGGAGACTTAGGTCACTTGGCTTTTAACAGTGCTTCAGAAAGGGACTTTGTGTCATTCCTAATCTTTACTATTTTCAAGACCTGTTCTTGCCCCACGGGTAGCATCTGAAGTAATTAGTGGTACAATACCAAGTGGTTATCCGTGACGTCATGTGTATGTGTATGTGTGTGTGTGTGTGTGTGTGTGTGTGTGTGCGCGCGCGCGCACGCACGTGCGTACTATATATATATATATAATATACATATTACACTAAACAAATGCAGTAGGTAGCATTTATATATGTTTGTACTTATAAATATGTAAAAAAAAATCTAAGAAAAAGAATTTGAGAGGTAATAAGAGGTGACATACAGATTGGAAAAAGGAAAGGGAAGGGGTGATGTAATTATATTTTAATTAGAATTTTTAAGTACGTAAGAAAAAAATACTCTTCTTTATGGTAGCTTCTCTGTAAGCTGGTCCCAGTTGCTCCTGACAGAAGTAACATTTCCACGCCTTCTCTCCTATCCGTCTGAACATTTACACAAAGGATATATGTTCCTCTGGGTGTGCCGACTTCAATTATGTTGAAGGTGAATTATCAAGCGTAACTAAGCATTCGGAATCTTCAATGACATTAGCCAAGCATTGCTTCGCCAGTCTGACGTGAACTTGGTATTTATTTAGCATTTGGAGACAGGATGCTGGATTGTGGCTGTGACCCACCCAAACAGCTTGGAAAACTGATGTAGAAGGAATGAAGTCGGCGGAGACTGGGGCCTCTGATGACAATAACAGGCTGTTCGCACCTCAGTGGCCACTGGCGATTTTGTCTTCTCTGGGGATTCTCAGACTTCATAAAGTAAATGTCAACAAATTGCTTCCTGACAGCTTCTCTCCATAAGCCTCCCACTTTTCCTGTACTGCCCAGGGACAGTCAGGCCTTCTTAGACCTGACCGTCTTTAGAATATTGCTCATACATTAGTATATTTCATGCAGGTTCCCTAAACACATATTTCTTTTCTTTTTTTTTTATTTATTACGTATTTTCCTCAATTACGTTTCCAATGCTATCCCAAAAGTCCCCCATACCCTCCCGCCCACTTCCCTACCCACCCATTCCCATTTTTTGGCCCTGGCGTTCCCCTGTACTGGGGCATATAAAGTTTGTGTGTCCAATGGGCCTCTCTTTCCAGTGATGGCCGACTAGGCCATCTTTTGATACATATGCAGCTAGAGTCAAGAGCTCCGGGGTACTGGTTAGTTCATACTGTTAAACACATATTTCTATAAATTCCAAAGAAGGCAGGGAAGACACTACTGGCGTGTGTGTGTGTGTGTGTGTGTGTGTGTGTAATGGGGGAGTAGGGTGTTTATGGATGGTTTACCCTTATTTATTTTGTGAACTTAAAAGTGATTCAAAGGAGGGAAAACTCCAACCTAAATAAGATTAAGCAGTTCTGTGTAGAACCCTTTTCCTTGTTTCCAGGTTTACCAAACATCTTCCTTGTTTCCAGGTTTACCAAACATCTCCTGGTTGTCCCGTAGAAAGATAATGCTGACCAGAAAGTTCAGGGTCTGCGTGCGGAGTACTAAGCTCTCCAGGAGTAATCACCCCTGCGGTCCTCTATCCGCAGAGAGGATACTGTCTCAGTGAGATAACTTACTTTACTGCCACACCCTTCTTTGTCACACACACAGCAGGAGCCAAGTAACTTACTCACCTACAATTACCCTACCATCCAAAAACCGTTCTCAGAAGGCCCCGCCACCCAGCTGCCAGGGGGCCTCTACTAACGCTGAGTTCCAGTCTCATAGGGGCTACTGCACGGCTTCCCCGCTCACCCAGAAACAAGTACTGAGCTGGGAAATCTGAAAACAGGGAGCAACTAACCAGCTGGGGGGGGGGGGGGGGGGGCGTGGCACAGTGGAATGGCACGTGGAGGTTGTCAGTACAGAGGAGGAATGGCCCATCTACCCTCAGGCTACTGTGATTTAAGTCTGTAAATTTTGGTTCTACCTCTAACACTAAAAGATAGTGACTGACTTAAAATGGAGTGGCCCCCTTTTTGTTAAATGCCATCCCTATCCTAAGGTATATTACTTTTTAGTCTCATGAAAATTTCAAAAGCACAGTTTAGACAGCTGAGCATCTTCTTTGAATCAAGGGGATACAGCCTCCCTGCTTTACACGAATGTGATAAGTCCAGGTTGGCAAGGGTGCCTGGCCATGGAGAACTGGGTCTTCTGAGGCACACACCTTTGTCTACAGAGTGAGGAGGAGGCAAAGTGGATGAGAAGTTGGCACTGCCTCAGTTTCCCTGATCTACTTGGTTGCATAGTATTCATAGCCTGACTTCGAATTGTTAGTCACTGCCCTTTGATGGATTGCTATGGGCGGGGAAAAATTAATAGGTCTCCTTATCTTGTCTATATTTTGTTGAATGCAACCACCACAATTTCATTCGTTAGAACACTACCTAGTTCCTCCATATTAGCAATGGACCTTTATTAGCTCCTTGATATTTGTATCCTTCCTCAGTCTCATCTTCAGAAAGTAAGCTAAATTTATAAAGCACTTTTATATCTATTCTAAAAATGGTTTGATATGCTGGTTATGTTTTCTCTGAAGTACAATTGAGTATTAATAGCAGGATATTGCCGTTAAATTACCTAACACCTATCTCACACAACCTTTAGGACCCACAATGCACTGCAACAGCTCTCAAGGGATGTTGTCTGCATTCCAGTGGATTGGCTGTATCTGCAGATATGGTTCCCCTCTCCTATCATTCAAGAATAAGTGTAACTAGTGGAGCTGACATTTATCCATAACATGAATTAAATATGAGACATTAACTGACACCAGTTGAGTAAGGCATTAGGAGTGATCTTTAACACATAATGTAGTTTTTCTCAGATAATCTTACTTTACAGTACCCTGCCTATAATCTAGTCTTCTGCCCTTTCAGTAAACTTCTACTTTCAGATTATAATAGATACTGTCTACTTTCCAAACTGTCAAGCACAGATGCTCTCAGAGCCATACTATGAACTAAATATTCAGGCCTGCCTTACGTACTGAACGACAGATGTGCCAAGTCAACTCTTTAGGAAAAATGACTATGGACATCCGTTTTTACAGTTTCCTGGTATTCTACACAGTGTCTGAACCTTAATGAACACGTCCCTTTGAACTCTTGCAACATTTCCTTGTTACTGAGAAGTGTCGTGCCATTCTCCTTTGTAGAGGGGGATTTTGAGTTGCTTCCTAGTGTCTCTTTTTAATCTTATTACATTCACTGTACATACATCTGGATGCATTGCTTTCCTATTGACAAGAGATTCCTGAATTATCAAGATCTTAGGAAGTGCAGGGTACTATATTTTGGAGGCTACTTTTAGACTTCCTGCTATCCTCTCCTCTATGCTCAGTGTATTATACTTCACATGGTTAGGTTTTAGGTGGCATACAGTCCTAATGGCTCATCATATCCCTGTAAGGAAGACACAAGAATAATAGTTTCATCTCATCTCTTCTCCTCTCTTCTCTTCTCTTCTCTTCTCTTCTCTTCTCTTCTCTTCTCTTCTCTTCTCTTCTCTCCTCTCCTCTCCTCTCCTCTCCTCTCCTCTCCTCTCCTACCCTACCCTACCCTACCCTACCCTACCCTACCTTCCCCACTCTCTCTCTGAATGTATGTGCCTATTTTGGCATTGTCCTATTTTTCCAGAGAAGGATCTACACTTGCTTATAAATGTTTCTGGTGTGGGAGGAGATGGATCTGAAGGTACCAGTGATGTATCTGAGGACAACCATTTTTCCTCCTGTTTGCATGACTACCTTGCTTCCTTGGCCTAGTATTCTTGAACCCATCGTCTCTGAAATGGGAAGTGATATAAATCACCATGCTGAGAACGGCTATAGGTAAATGGATAGTCTACCCACACTCATGTGTCCCCTATTTTTAGAGGAGAGAGAGAGAGAGAGAGAGAGAGAGAGAGATCTTCCAAGACTCATTTGCAGCATTGGGAGCAGCTCAGCCTTCTGCATTATGGTCCCCCTTTATTTGGTTATGTCATTGGCCATTTTTCCATGCACAGATATATATATTTTGACCAGGATTACCGACATCTGCCAACTTTCTCAAATACAAACAGTCCTTTTGTCGCTGTTGTTTTGTTTTCTTTTGTTTTTCCACTGGGGACAATGATTATTATTTTGATTACCTTTTTTTAGGGCAAAATTAGAGAGCACAATCTATTTTGCACTGTAAAAAGTTAGAAACCCACAAGCTTCCCTTTAAAAGGAAGTCATCGCTTGTCTGCGGGAGCTCCTATCCGTTACACTCCTCTTTATCATACAACCATAGCTTGATCCCCAGTATCTTGCAACGGCAAGCTTTTAAAAGACTTTACTCTCATTATCTTTAAGTCCTCCATGTGGTGTATGCATTTGCACGTGGGTTCGTGCAGGAGAGTGCTGGTGTGGGTGGAGGTCACAGGTGTGGGATCGCCTGGGAGCTAGAGTCACAGATGGCTGTGAGCTGCCTGATGTGGGGTGCTAGGAACTGAAGATGGATCCCTGGGAAGAGAAACTGAAGAGTTATCCTCGGGAAGAATAACAAGTGCTCTTAACAAGTGCCATCTTTCAAGCTTCTGAATACTAAATTTTTTTTTAACTATTTACAGTTTAACTTATTCTGTGTACATTATGTAGCCAACTTCACTATCTAGCTGCAGAAATCCCTTCGCTAATTGAATACTTGTGCTCACTAAACAATAGTTTCTAGGGCCTCTCCTCGTAGGCCCTGGCAACTGTCACCCCTACTTTCTGTTTCTACGAACTTCACTAATAAGTATTCTGAAGGGAATAATAAGCCCTAAGTTCTAGTGGTAGACTGCTGAGCCTGGTATGGCTGTGAAACAGGGCCCTGGTCTGGTGTGTGGTGTGTGGTGTGTGGTGTGTGTTGATGGCTGCTGTGGGAGTAAGGCTTGTTTGTATAAGAATGTACATATTTTACATTCCTTTGAGGAATATCCTCCCTATTGATAACTCCATGATAATCTTAGACAGCATGAGTCCAGGAGGCAAAGGTATGGCTAATATCTCAGCGAAATGGTAAATGCTGCATCCTTCGGGACAGCCCTTAAGGCTATGGAAAGAACCCTAAAAACATGTTAGAAAAATACATAATTTCTCAACTATGCAAAAATATAAGGATGTAATATGAATTATGAGTGATATAAAGGAACAGAGGTAGCTAAGTTGTGAGCTGGCTTGTCAGAAAGATACAAAGACAGGCAGATCCAAAGGCAGGCAGATTTCTGAGTTCAAGGTCAGCCTGGGAGACTACAAGGTTAGGCCCAGGTGTGGTAGAAGTGGTAATTTCAGGGTCTGTGCTTAAAGCAAATGCAGACAGATCTCTGAATTCTTTTGCAATGTTAAGAAAAATGTATGCTTGCTATCTCCAGAGAATCAAAGGGCTGGGGGGGTCAAAGAATACTGATTTATAAGATAATCAAAAGGAAATTTTTTTTCCTTTTTTTCCCCCAGGAGTAAATGACTGATTGGTATGTAAAATAAAAGGCTGGGCCTGTGTTCTGCAGGAGATAATTTATATAGAGAACTTTTTAGGATAAGGAAAGAATGGCTTGGAGAACTGCCACACACACAAGCAAGAAGGACAGGGATAGAGAGATATCTTAGAATAGCAAACCAGAAGAATATAGACCGAGAAGTCTCTAGAGAGAAAACAGAACACAGAGAGAAGCAGGCTGGAAAGGCTCTGTCAAACAGAACACAGGTCATCAGATTGGAGCCATGATTTGACTTCAAGTTGTTCTTTTCCCTGCTCCTAGACACCCCTCCTTCAGAACCTCTCTCTAAGCCGAGGCTGGACCTTAGGAGTAGACTTGGGATCTCCACTTAAATTCTTTCTGGATAGCTATCTCTGGCAGAGCACAGGTCTTTTATTTTACAGATAGATCCAGTCAGCTTTCACTAGTTCCCTACCAATTATCTGATTGACTTTGAGGATGAAACATCTTTGTCTTGACCAATACTTGGTATTTTAAGATATGTTACCCATCTTTGCTCTTGTTTAAATACACGCATTCTGATCAAACTGTAACTTCACCCATTCTGGAGCCCCAGTGGTCTTCTCTGTTTAATCAAGTGATTCTTAATTCCTGATACCAATCCCCAAATATAACATATATTAGGTAGAATATATTATATATATATTTGTGTTTAGGTTACAGGTAACAATCAATAATGGAGCCCTTCTTTTTGAGCACTGTGAGAAAATTTGTGGTTTTTATTAAAACAGGGTTTTAATCCTTTAATCCCAGCACTGCAGAGGCAGAGGCAGAGGCAGAGGCAGAGGCAGAGGCAGAGGCAGAGGCAGAGGCAGAGGCAGAGGCAGAGGCAGAGGCAGAGGCAGAGGCAGAGGCAGAGGCAGAGGCAGAGGCAGAGGCAGGCAGATTTCTGAGTTCGAGGCCAGCCTGGTCTACAAAGTGAGTTCCAGGACAGCCAGGGCTACACAAAGAAACCCTGTCTCGAAAAAAAAAAAAAAAAAAAAAAAAAAAACCAAACCAAAACTGTTCAAAGAAGTTTTTTTTTGTTTTTTATTTTTTTAGTATAGAATAGAGTTTATTTAGGGCATGGGGAGAGGACTTAAGAGGGTAGCAGAGGCAGACCAAGGCAGAGAGAAGGAGAAAGTAGAGAAGTAGGGGCTGGCCATGGCCACATGGAGAGAGGAAGAAGGGAATGGGGAGCAAGGGGGCAAGAGCTCAAAGAAGTTTTAATGATAATACCACCCCTCAAATAAGTAATGGAAAAAACTCAGAAACCAAACTTCCTTCAGAGCTCTGTATTTCCTTTTTTGGATGACATCCCCCTGCACATGCTAAGAGGAATGGCACATTAATATGGCCAACTGATCCTTTGCCACACATTACAAATGAGTTTTCTTTGACATAAAACATCTGTTCTTTGAGATAATGCTTAGCAATTAGAAAATGTCTGAAGGATCAGGTAAGAAAGAAGACGCGGAGTCAGGCTGTCTGGGTCTAATGTCAAACTCTCCTGCTCACTGGTTGGTTATCTCAAAAACTGTTTAACTTTCTCTCCATCTCTGCTGCCTCAGCTATGAAGTGGAGATAAAATAGACTTTCATGAGGATTAGGAAACACAGACAACTTTAGCATGCCGCAGGATATATACTAAGCACTCAGTTGAATAATATTTGATATTAAAAATGTGTTTGAAAAGGAAAACCGATGTGATTTGGAGGAAAGCAGATTGAAAACTTAAAGAAAGCAGTGCTATTTCGCACAAACACTGGATTAAGAGTTGAGTTAGAAATCATTCTTACATTTTCATCCTAGTTTGTATCCAAACGTCCTGGCTACCTTTACAGAACCAATCAGGTATAGTTGTCCTGCTTTCCTTTCTTCATCAAAAGTTTATTTCCAAAATTGGGTTATCTTTCAAAGACATAAACTATAATAATGTATTCGATTTTCTGATAAAAAAAAAAGTGCACTATTTCTTACAGAGTAACTTCCGGCCCCCTTTGTGGGTGTGGCCACCATTTCAGCCTCACGCCTGGGATTAGTTTTGAATGAATGTTCCTGGGAAGTAGCCACCCACCTCTCTGTTAAAAGGTTTTGTCAGGCTGATGCACAAGCTGTCCCCTCCACCACGATTCTTTTCAGAGGTGTGTTTGCCCTTCCCTGACAGGGTTAGCCTTCTGGCTTTTGCCTCTATTATTCCTCAGGAATTTACTTAGGATTCTCCTCCCCTACATATCTGTACAACACTCCCTTCAGTGTGCTTATCCACTCCAGAATCACTAAGTTTATCTTCATCTGCCCTAGCTACTCGTAAACGAAGGCACTAGTTATTGTTAACAGTTATCTGTCCTGAGAAGACACTTGGGTGGCCACAGTGATGGGAATTCCCTTGAAAGCAGGTATTCAGGGTAACTAAGGAAGAGTCTGGTTTACTTCAAAACAGAAGGAACCCTGGGTGGACACTCCTTTTACATATTTCCTCAGTCCTTTGCTTCATGGCTGGCATTAAGCTTCTGGAGATGGATATTGTTATTATCTTCCTCTCATAAACCTCTATTCCTAAAAGTTACGTCAGCACCTCTCCCCAGCGCCCAAATAAAACAGAGATCCTACTACATTCTTAAGATAGAAAGTATCCACTTGAAACCAAGGAACAAGTAGGGCAGGGTCTGAAAGACCTGTAGTTAGTTGGCAGATGTCACTCATTGTCTCTCTGAAGAAAGGAAAGATTCTTTCCTAAGTACTCAGCAGAGATAGCCTTTAGTCCAGGGAAAGCCACTCATTGAAGACTGCAATGGGGACTTTTGGAAAGCTCAACTCTAAGAAATGACTTTTCCAGGAAGTTCTTCCCTCCAGCTTCGGAGGATGCTGAGGAAGGTGCTAAGTGCATGTGGGCAAGTCTACCCTAATCAGTCACCTATTCACTTAAGGATGAGAAGTCTGTCTCCCAGGTGGGAAGCCTGTAACCCCACCAGTTCTCTCTGCTCCTACTTAGAGCCACTAATCAGGAAGTGTTCTTCATGAATTAGCATGTGGGTGTGTTTCTAGCAACTTCCAGAGAGAACATTGTCGACATGCTCATCAAATAAGGGACTTCCTCCAGAGAGTTGAATGGAAAACCAGGGCAGAAGGTGAGCCTTGTCATTCTAGAGAGAGAACCAAAGGACACGGGAGGACTCCATTTGTCCTGAGCTCACCAGACTCAGGGAAAGATGCTGGCTAGGTTCAACCTCTCATTTAACATTTCAGACTTGTGAGTTCAGCACTAGTATTTTTCTTCTTCCAAATCATTGAGACAGCTGAGGTCTAGACAGTGTTCTAAGGCATGGTCAAGGTCTTCATTTGAAACGTAGACTCCGTTACCAAGTCCATGTGCTACTTGAGAAAATCTCAGGCTTCAAGATGAATACACAAATATCACACCGTGCAGAAGCCTCTCAACAGAAACCTGAATCTAAGTTTGCAATTCTTAATTTTACTCAAGGTAGTTCACAGTTTTCAAAGTGGTTCAAGAAATAGCACACCACCTGGAAATACTGAATATAGAAAGGAAATTAAGCGAGTCTTAGATAAAAATGGTCGGCTAGATAAAGTTAGAATCCCTGCCCTAGTTTTCTTGGGTGTCTTTAATATTGAAATCATTAAAAAAATAATTATTTCCATTACATGTGGGGAGCGGGTGTGGCGGCAGTCCCAAAGGCGCCAGGGACTGCAGCTAAGTCATATGACTTGCACCTGACTTCCTCATATAAGACACAAACATCTTGAGTGCTGCGCAGGTGTACCAGGATACAGGTGAATCCAATTTGGTGGAGATTTGCCCCTGCTGCCCTGATTAGCTGAAGCTGCGTGCCTGGTGAGGTGGCGTGGCCTGCTGTGCATGGATGAGAACTGAGAGTATAAAAGGAGTGAGAGGTCCAGGGTTCGGGGGAGATATAAACAGGGGAGATATATAAACAAGGGAGATATAAAAACAAGAGAGATATAAAAACAAGGGAGATATAAACAAGGGAGATATAGAGAAAGAAGAAACAGGACTGAATAAACGTGTGCAGAAGGATCCTGCTGTGGCGTCGTTCTTGCTGGCGAGTTGGGGGCGCGCTCGAGAGTTGGTGCTGAGACCCGGGACGGGACGAGAAGACCCGGGACGAGAAAACCTGGGACAAGAAACATCTTCAGGCACAAGCAAAGACCCCCTGCTACAGGGAGGATTCAGAACTGCATAACGGGGAAGGAGTGGTTAATAAAAGTTCCCGTAAAACAGACTGTTGAGAAGGATCTGGCGTGGATTCAGAACTCTTCAGCTGGGGAACGGTACTGATGAAGAGAAAGAAGAAAGATGAAGACTGAATAAACTGCTGTTAGAAGGACTGGTGGTCGCATCGTTCTTGCTGGTCGAGAGCGGGCGCGACAATTGGTGGCCCGTACGGGGAACCGACTCCCCCACCGAGTTCAGAACTTTCAGCAGTCAGTGGTTGCCGGCAGGGTAAGTTCACGGTGAGTGAAATTTGCGACCCCAGGAGTTTGGGAAGGACCTCGGATAAAATAGAGGTGAGCATAAAGTTGCCAGGAAGTAGGCACAAAGTAACCCAGGAGTTTGGGAAGGACCTCCGATAAAATAGAGGCGAATATAACGTTGCCAGGAAGCAGGTACAAGGTAACTAAAGGTTCATGGCTTTGGGACAAGTTAAGGTTCACGGTTTCAGGATAGATTAAGGAAGTATGATAACCTCAGTGTAGTGATCAAGAGATCCTCGCTGTGTAGTTATGCTTTTTTCTCCCATTGACCCTTTGTGGGTAGGTCTGATAGTTTTGGTCTTGCTTGTTCTGATATATGGACTCTGTTACTGTTTGAAACTGTGTGTAGAGGCAGTCAAGACAGGTCAGAAAATCCTTACAGAGCAACAAGAAAGTATGTCGGAAGAGGAGAAGGGCTTAAAAAGAAAAAGGAAAAAGAAAGACACAGTGTTATCAGGTGGACAGAAAGGACAAAATAAAAGAGCCGAGGCGGAGGAGGAAGGCGAATTAGCTTCTGTGCCTCCTCCCTATGCCTCCTCAGCAGTGAAAACTTGACTCTCGTATTGACTCCCCAGATGGACACACAGGTGATTGAGGTTATGGTCTCATTACCACGAGGTATTGTGTCTATCTCCCCTGGGGATCGACCAGATCTGGTGTTGACTTGGGCGAGAAGGTCTGTTTGTGTTTCCACAGGACCAGACAGAACCTCTTTGGGTGCCGGAGAGATTGGTGAGACGCTACAAGAATGAGGCTCCTGATCCAGTTGCCCCTGTGGATGTGGTGGATGATCCCACAAGCACAAAGGATGGAGCCGAGATAGAGATCCTTTCGGTATTCCAGAAGCCGATACCAGCTCGACATGACATTCAAAATTTTTCCACGCTTTTTGATCCCTAAATTCCCCTTAAAGAGATAGCCCCGCTGGCCATCTATCCCTTGCTTCAGGGAAGATGAGCGGGGATGAGAGCCCTGGGATGTATGCTTGTTATAGTGTGTGTGTGTTTTGTGTTTGGCACATGTGTTAGGTGCAGAGTGTGCGGCCCGAACTTTCGCCATGGTAGCGTAGGCTTTTGCTGCAGTGGAGGCGGGACAATCTCCTCAGATTCGGTTTGCCGCTCTAAAAGAAATTATGCTGCGTTATGCCGTGGGGTGCGAGGCTAAGCACTGCACAGAGGATAGCTTGCTGTTGGCATCCTGTGGAAGGCACGTCTGATTGCATGAAGGTTCAGTGTCCTAGTTCCCTTCCCCCAGGAAAAACGACACAGGAGCTGGCCAAGACCTCTCTGGGTGATGAGCCTAAGGGATGGTTTTGTGTAGGGCCCCTATGCTTGCACACTGGGGATCAGACCTCTACCTTCACCCATGAGGCTTGCTTGCAGCAATTAAGATCTGGCCATAGGTTAATTAACATCCTGGCCTTTTGATGCACCTGCCGCAAGCAAAACACAATCTCCCCAGGTGTGGCTTGGCATGATTGAGAGGTAGTCAGTGATAAGACTCCCTGGGCATGTCACCAACCTAAGACAGGGATCAAACCAATGCTGTTTGTCACCCAAGGACGGGTAAGGGGCATGGCTGCGGGGGGCTTTCTACAGACATTCTCTCTGCCAAAAAAGAAAAAAGGGGGAATTGTGGGGAGCGGGTGTGGCGGCAGTCCCAAAGGCGCCAGGGACTGCAGCTAAGTCATATGACTTGCACCTGACTTCCTCATATAAGACACAAACATCTTGAGTGCTGCGCAGGTGTACCAGGATACAGGTGAATCCAATTTGGTGGAGATTTGCCCCTGCTGCCCTGATTAGCTGAAGCTGCGTGCCTGGTGAGGTGGCGTGGCCTGCTGTGCATGGATGAGAACTGAGAGTATAAAAGGAGTGAGAGGTCCAGAGTTCGGGGGAGATATAAACAGGGGAGATATATAAACAAGGGAGATATAAAAACAAGAGAGATATAAAAACAAGGGAGATATAAACAAGGGAGATATAGAGAAAGAAGAAACAGGACTGAATAAACGTGTGCAGAAGGATCCTGCTGTGGCGTCGTTCTTGCTGGCGAGTTGGGTGCGCGCAAGAATTACAGAAGTTGAATCTTCCAAGATGTGTCATACCATATTATATATATATGAATAATATAATATATATATTTATATATATGAAAATGTACTATTCAGTAGCAACTTTTAAAAAAAGGATGTTTTCTTTTACTACATTGATTATTCCCTTAAAATGACTAACCTTGCATTCTCTTTCTAAGTCCATGGGTCTACAGTGTTTACAGTTTACTTATTTGTTTGTTTATTTGTTCAGAAAGCTTTGGGAAGCAGGCTGGGAAAGCCAATGTAGACACTGTTTAACCTGACCTGGTCTATCCATCTGTGCTCTTCTGGGGAGAAAGACAGACTATTCATTCCAAGCGTTCAGTGGACTCTAAAAAAAAACACACACACACACACAAACAACGCAGAGCAGAGATCCTCAGACAAATGGCTCTGGTGTGTCAGCTGGGTTCTGAGAGAAGCTGCTCTCTCTGGTATGTCTGCAGGAAAGCTGGAGCTCAAACATGGGCCTTGGCAAAAGTTTCCTCCTGGAAAACTAAAAGAAGAAATGAAGCCAAATGCTATTTTCAGGGCAGAATGTTATTCCATATGGAGACCATGCACAAAGGCACCCTCCCACCCAGCCTGTGGAATTCAAAGCTCTTTTTTAGCTGACATTTCTGCAGTGAGTTGGGTTGCGCAGGGATCAAAACTACTTCCTCTATGGACTCTCGGGCTTCTCAGGGGACGGCTCATTAACCTTTTTCTAAAGGAACACCTTAGAGTAACTGCAAATTATTACCAAAGTGCAGCAATTTAAAAGACATAAAATACCAGCTTTTTAAAATTGCAGTTTACAAATGAGGAGCTCTCGTTTTGGCACCTCCTTAAGCTCCATACATATTGTTCCCCATAGATTAACATAGGCTCATTTTCCCTAGTACACATTGTTTTTGCTCTAAGGAAAAAAATACAATCTGGAAAGAGGTCGTTTAATTTTACTTTTAAATGCTGTGGCTATCACTGAATAGATATGACTAAGGGAAGCACCCTGGCTACTTTTCAGTCTTCTGGAATTTCTGGGAATATTTATGAGATGAAAAATCGTCAGCCCACAAGGTTTTTTATTTGAAAGAATCATAACTTTTTTTTTATGAATCCCCACTTTAAACTATTGACATTGGCAGAGTGTTAAGATTTGAGCACTTAATAAAACTTTCATGTCAGCTCTGTGATTTTGTTTTTACAAGGTTTTTGGAGTTGCTGAATTTGTTTGTTGTTTGTTTGTTTTTGTTTTGTTTTCAACAACAGGCCAATGGACAGATCACGAGAGGCAGGCAACTGAGATCCATGGCAGGCACTGAGTCCTGCAAGGTTCAGGAAGAGTGGGTAGGGAAGGCAGTTCTGGTGGGAGGCAATTCGTGGACGGCTTGTGGACGGCCACATTTGGGCTGCTTCTAGATAGTGCTTCCTGTGGTTGCTACTTCTGAGAGTTAAAAGATGTTGTCCTTAAGTTTTTAATTTGTTTGTTTGCTTGCTTGCTTGCTTGCTTGCTTGTCTATATGTTACTCTGAAGCCTAAACTCTCCTCAAACTTAGGGCAATCCTGAGACCTCAGCAAAAACCTGCTGGGATCACAATCATGAATTCCTATAACCAGCAACTGTGACCCTTTCCCCTCCCTCCCTCCCTCCCTCCCTCCCTCCCTCCCTCCCTCCCTCCCTTCTCCTTCCTTCTCCTTTCCTTTCCTTCTCCTCTCCCTCCGTCCTTCTCTACCTCCCCTGCTTCCCTCTCTCTTCCTGTTTCTCATAACTGAACACACGAGATTGCAAAGATAGAAGTATCAAGCAGCCACAGTTGGGCTATTGATCAGACAAATACAAGACTTTTAAGTCAATCCTCCCCTAAAATATTGATCAATCCACTTGTGACCTAAGAGTCCAAGAAACCTGACTGTGGTGGGTGGCCCTGCAGGCTGAGCTTAGGAAGGAACCAGCATAGCAAGACGGCCATCCCTCATCCCTCTCACGGATGTAGGTCTGAACTAGGGCTATGTTCCCACTGCACTAAGGGGAAAGGAAACAAAGAAAAAGTGGCACAAAGCAAACAAGCTGTCAGAGCTTAGGGCTCGCTCCCATTCTCCTCAGGTGCCTAAGGGAGACTGCCAATAGTTTTCTTTGTAATGAATGTTGTTTTTTCTGAAGACAAAGGGAACATATTGTTTTGTGAATGACACAAGATATTCAATAAAAGTTGGGACAGCCCGTTTTCTCTCTCTCTCTCCCCTCTCTCTCCCCCTTCTCTCTCTCCTCTCTCTCTCCTCTCTCTCCTCTCTCTCTCTCTCTCTCTCTCTCTCTCTTTCTCTTTTATTGCTGTTTTTCTTAACAAATCAACTCCATAATGGAAATACTGTGGCCTCGGTGACGCAAATGAGTTCTTGTCTTTCTGTAAAAGGGCTGGGCACAGCACAGGTAGACTGTGAGGTCAGATTTCAATGCCTGACTGGCTCTCCTCACTCAATGGGAATCACACACCACTGAGGGCACTTTGGCTGTAGGGTCATGGGTGCATTCCACTGGGTGACTGTGAGTCATTTTAGTAATGAGCTCAGCAGGACCCCATGAAAGGTCACCATAGGGCTCTGCTTACTATGCCAGAGGTTTATACCTACAAGCAGCCCGCCTTTGACGTGAGATATCATTTCTGAGGACACTAATGCCCAGGTTTTTCTTGGCATGTCTGTCAAAGAGAGAAGGAAAGAAGGAAAGAAATAGGAAAGACTTGATTGAGTTTAATTCACTCCACAGAGCATTGTGGTCCTTGAATAATTAAATTTATTTGTGGACACTTAGTATTGATCTTGGATTCTAAAAGTGAGGGGAGGTCTAAGCGGAAACTGTTTGGGGGTGCAAACAGTTCCACTTGGGGAAAGAAAAGTCACAGGTGGCTTGTGTGAGGAAGCATTTAAAAGTTCCACTTATGTTTCACAGTCTTCGTGTGTATCACCAACGTGAGTCACCATGTAAATGGTGCTTTTGGAATCGTAAGAACTGCTCATTTTCTCAAATTGGTGAGACAATGTGACTTTTTTTTTTTTTTTGGTTTTTCAACAATGTGACTCTTAGATTTCAATTTTAAATAAACACACATCTCAAGTGGAATGAGTGGGTCTAACACTCCTAGCACATCCAAAAGACCAACAAAGTACTGTTAGATAACAGTTATGAACATTTTGGGGGATATACTACCAACGTCAAAACTACCTACTTGCCTCTTGTCTCTGTGCCTCAGTCTCATCAGATATAACATCTGTGAAGCTAGGGTGTTTGAGAGTCAAATTAGATAACACAGGTAACATACCAGGAAAAAAAAAAAAAAGAGTAGACACAGGTGAAGCCTTCAGGTGGAGCTGGTGAGATGAGCCACTCAAGCCAGATCAGAACATAGTAAAGGCAGGTTTATTAGGAAGATGCTCTCAGGGCGAGTTCATTGGCCCCAAGGATTGAGGCCAGGGAAGTAGGCATGAGGAGAGAGGGGGAAGAGAAAGAGAGAAAGGGCAGAGTGCATGCAGGCAGAGTAGAACAGAGGAGGAGGAGGAGGAGGAGGAAGAGGAGGAGGAGGAGTGGAAGGAGGAGGAAGAAAACAAGGAGGACAAGGAGGAGGAGGAGGAGGAGGAGATGGAGGAGGTGAAGGAGGAGGTGGTGGAGGAGGAAAAGACCAAAATAAGAGCTGAAAAGTTCAGAGTTGGGGACAGGGTATACCAGGTAGGGACTGAGGCATGCTGGGAGAACCTGGAAGCCAGGTCTGCTTTGATACGTAAAATACTCACCTTAGCCCCTTGTCCTGGGGTCTGAAGCCAAACCAGACCTGGGACTTCTATTAATAGTGTGATTGAAGTTCCATCTTCTAGATGCACCCTGGTCTAGTTATATCACTGATATAACTCTATATATATAACTCTATAACCCAGGGCATTTTAGATATTAATAGAAAATGACAAAAACTTTTAAGAAACATTGATCATTCATCAAAAGCTATAAAATTGAATACAGCCAGTTTCTAAGCACTCTGCTTTCAGGTGGCACTAAAAGTCAAAGAGGCACAGAGTAATACCAAGAGTCCCACCCCCACCCCTGTGGTGATCAGTTCTTCATCAAGAGCTACTCTGCAAGACTGTTACCCAGCTTATCTTCCTACAACTGGATGGCGAATGTATTTAATAACCTTCAGTTTTACTCCGACAAAGGAGTATGTATCACTCAGCTTCTCAACACTGGCTCAGAGGGACAGGAAAAACACAATGGAATCTGCAGTAAATGAGAGCTCTGTGGGGTGCCATGTGTCAACCCATGACAAACTGTGAAGCCAGAGACATCACCTACTTTATCTAGAACTGCTTAGATAGGCATTTGATAGATATGTTCTCATCCATGCTACCAACTCCACCCCACCAATTTTAAGGTATCCCAGCATCTCCCATATACCCAGGTTGCCTATGGCCCTACTAGAAATTGGGTAGCATATGGTAGCATAAACTGGAAACTAGAAAGCTCCAGGCTACTGGTTGTAAAGGTTAAGAACTATTTGAGGCTGGCGAGATGGCTGAGCGGGAAAGAGCACTGACTGCTCTTCTGAAGGTCCTGAGTTCAAATCCCAGCAACCACATGGTGATTCACAACCACCCGTAATGAGATCTTACTCCCTCTTCTGGTGTGTCTGAAGACAGCAACAGTGTATTTATTTATAATAATAAACATATCTTTGGGCCTGAGCGAGTGTTTGACTGGAGTGAGCAGAGGTCCTAAGTTCAATTCCCAACAACCACATGAAGGCTCACAACCATCTGTACAGCTACAGTGCACTCATATACAATAAATAAATAAATAAATCTTTAAAACAAACAAACAAGCAAAAGAACCATTTGATTCAGTTTCAAATGACCTTCTCTGTGTTTTCTGATCTTATATTAGCCCCTCAGAAATTCAGCAAACATCATGTCCTCCATATAATGCCTTCTGTGTGCATGTGTGCATGTGCATGTGCGTGTGCGTGTGTGTGTGTGTGTGTGTGTGTGTGTTGTTTTTGAGACAGGGTTTCTCAGTGTAGTAGCCCTGACTTTCCTGGAACTCACTCTGTAGACCAGAAGTGCCTCAAACTCACAGATACCTGCCTGCCTCTGCCTCCTAGTTCTGCAATTACAGGCATGCATGCCCCACTACCTCCTGGGCCAGGCACAGTAGTATCTTTAAGGATTGTCCTGCACCCCTATCGCAGAAGGAAGACCACTACAGTGAAGGGATGAGGCATGCAGAGCATGTATGTGGGAAACCCAAACAGGTTAAGAGTGACAACAGACGCCGATTCATTTTTATCCTCAGTGTCAGGATGGTGGCACTGGGACATACTGAAAATACAAAACTCAAGTCATAGCAACTGACATTTAGCCTATTCTTTTCCTCTGCCAGAATAGACCAATATAGCTAACTTTTCCCATCTGTGAAGAAATGATGAGATTTTTCTGTTTTAAGGGGTGGCTTAATTCAAAATTCCAAAAACATGCCTAGTGCTACAAATTCTGTGAAAGCCAAAGAAAATAATTTGGGGTTTGAGGTAGTAGTTACACTACAAGGTTTCTTTCTTCAGCACCGTTAAAGACTAGTATGAGGCTTTTATTAATCTTTAAGAAACTCATTTGCGGTGAGTGGCTAGTGCATCGGTGAGCTCATGTTTATCTCCTTGTGCAACATTTTATATTTTAATGGCATATATAATGAAAAAAGCAGTAACGTGGCACAGGGGGATTAATTTGTCATTGTTACTATTTCAGGTCTTTGCAGGAGAAAAATCTTTGAGTCAGAGAATGAACTGTGATAAAATTGGGTACCTATTCCATCATGCCTACATAAAACCAGCCCAAGTAGACTGGACTTTGATTTTTAAAATCCCTTATTGCTAGTATCTCCCTAAGCGTTAGCCAGAACTCTGAGTAACTAATTGAATGAGTAATTTGGTTGGTTTAACTAGATGAGATGGAAGGGGAAAAAAAAACATTGATTGAACCCATTTGGCTCTTTACCCAAAGTTCTTCTGTGTAATACTTGTGACTATTCCTTATGTTATGGCTTCAAAATGATGTTTGAAGAAGGGTCTGCTCAACTCCTGTTGATGGCTGCTGTAACCTCAGCACTGAGCCCAACGGAGGTAAATATGCTATAATAAGGACAGGTTACCTCCCTTCTTTAGCAGCTTGGAAGTTTCTGCTCCTTTGTAGATGGACAGAAGTGGAGAAATGGAAAAACCCCTTCTTAGACACCTCCGTGGCTTAGTTCATGCCAGGTTCAAATCTTGCCTCCCTGCCTCAGTCTACGCTGGTGACTAGACTACGGTCACTCAAGAGACACTGATGGTGGCCTCGGTATAAAGGCACACATCGTCTCCTTCAGTTGTCACTCCATGCTGGTTACTTGAGATATAGTAGCTGATGGCATTTCCAGTCCACACGCCAGCTGCCTCTAAACAGCTGTGTGTGGCTGAGCCAAAGGTGATGTTTATGAAACTGCCTGGGTGTTGGGAGAAGTCCCTGGCATGGTGGCACCCTGTCAAAGCAAAGACCCCTGCCAAAGAAGGGTTTTAGAAGGCCCTTCCCAGAGCAAACATATTCACACCCGTCAGTAGAAGAGGCCAAACAGTGTACATATGCAAGCGTTATCTGCCTTCTTCGGTTTGTGGGAGGGAGGCCAGCTAACTTTTCAACCCATTATCAAAATCAATGAGCTCACTGCTGTACTTAGATAGCCATTCTAGGCAGGGACTAGCAGACTCCCGCAATAGCCTTCTCTATTAGGACATATCTTTTAGGTTTATACCATTTTACATTTCTGCACATTTCGAGACATTCACAATTATAGGCAGACTGGTCTAACAAAGGGAGGGCCACAGCCCTATCAGGCAAACAGAGATAAATTATGTCTGGCAGAATCTTCTTTTGTATGCACAAATGACTCAGAACATCTCTGTTCCTTGTGTGCATGATCTGACCTTTCCAGACATGGGGCAGTGAACCTGCAGGAAGACTCTACAAGAACACCCATCAAGATGTTGGGAGACGAGGGCAGGCTGTGCATTGCTGGGAGGAAATGAAAAACTCTAAAGCCGCCCAAAGCATTTCCCTTAATTTTGTTCACACAGGTTCCCCTAAGGTCACGATGCTTAATATTCTCAGAGCCAGAAGCAGTCTGGACTAGGCTCCACTGTTCATCCTACCTTCAGATTGTCACAGGCCCTTTGTCATAACACTTGACTCTGTCACTCCACCCAAGCACATGAGTGCCTGTGCTGTCTGGCCTGGAAGTCTTGGAAATCAGATGAAAGAATGTTCAGAATTTTGTTTGTCTCCAGTCTTACTTCCTTTAAAGACACGTCTTCTAAGTACAGACACAGTAAATATATGAGAGATGTCCTACATCTTTCCCCTTCTACATCCCTATTGGGAAGAGGCTAATCATGCTGAGCTCCTGTCTCACTCCAGTGAGCAGCTATCATCCAGACGGAGGACAGCAGCTGGCGAGGATGCTGGGAAAAAGGAATCCTTAGACACAGCTGATAGGAATGTAAATTGGCCAGCATGGAGCCCCCCCCCCTCCCCGAGAAATTAATACCAGAATGTCATATCCAGCAGCACGAGTCCTACAAGTCCTGGGTATAAACCTGAATGATTATAAGTCAGAACGACACAAAGATCATTTAAGTCCACGTTTATCACAACAGGCTTTCTAACAGAGAAGATATGGAAACCATCTTAGATTCCTTTCAACAGACTAGGAACTAAGGAAATGTAGTGTATAGGCAACAGTGTTACTTTGTTCAGCAAAAATAGGAATGAGTCCCTTCATGGTTTTTTTTTTTTTTTAAAGATTTATTTATTTATTTTATGTATGTGAGTACACTATTGCTCTCTTCAGACACACCAGAAGAGGGCATCAGATCCCATTACAGATGGTTGTGAGCCACCATGTGGTTCCTGGGAATTGAACTCAGGACCTATGTGCTCTTAACTGCTGAGCCATCTCTCCGGCTCCATCATGGTTTGTTTTGTTTTGGTTTGGTTTGGTTTGGTTTGGTTTTTCGAGACAGGGTTTCTCTGTATAGCCCTGACTGTCCTGGAACTCACTTTGTAGACCAGGCTGGCCTCGAACTCAGAAATCCACCTGCCTCTGCCTCCCAAGTGCTGGGATTACAGGCATACACCACCACGCCTGGCCATCACAGTTATTTGTAAGAAATTGGATAAAACTGAGGATAATTATGCTAAGGGGGAAAAATCAGACTCAGAAAAAAAATCATATTTTCCAATATGTTAGATTTTAGAAAAATAGGAAGGTGGCTATTAAACAGGACCCAGTAGAAAACAGAAAAATGAGAGAGACAGTGGTTAATATGTATAAAGTACATTATATATGTGTATGACAGTGTCAAATGGGGCTTTAAAAGACAATAAGACAATTATTTCTCTACCAGTTAGCTGGAGTAGTTGAGTTCTGTTGAATGGTGGAGAAAGAGATGGCTTTCCTAATGCACTGATGCTAAACACCTTGGAAAGCACTTTTACAATTATAACATGGTTAGTCGATAAAGCTAGTGACTGTTTCAAAGCAGTGTTTTTTATAATATTGGAGAAAGTTTGAGATTAAGACAGCACTAACACCTACACAGCCACCTATCACATGCTATACATGTTACCTACGTTTCACACCTGAGAAGACTGAGGTAGAAAACAGTTGAACAAATTAGTAAAATCCCACGCTGAGAGACAGGCACTTTTCAGTTAGAAGGCTATGAAGCTCATGGAGGGGATGAGATTTCAAAGCTCTAGGAATTCACTTTGCTTTGAACGCAGGACAAAGAGATCCTTGCATCCACTGCTGTCATGTATGCTATGGAGTTAGGCTAACACTGTTACAGATATGCCAAAGAATCTATTAAAGAAAATAACCAAAAAGGTTCTAAAAGGAGAAAAAAGACTTGTTCTTGCACTCAAGGTTCACAAATTATAATTTACACATACAGAAAATATGCATAAAGGACTAAGGGGATTGTTACACATAATTATGTTAATGTCGTGGAAATACAGACGAGATGATTTGCCTTTATTTATTCTTCCACAATGTTTGAATGTTTTTTTTTATTTATATAATTAACAATGAAGTCACCAATAAACTCAACCTTCTTCATTTCACAAGATGTTTGCTGATGTAAGGCATTTTAACTCAACCTACACGGGAACAAATTGTTTTCTCATTATTTATTTTGTAATGAAATACTTAGGAAATGCTTCCTCCTTTGTCTTGAAAAGACAATTAAAAAAAAAAACACCTCTTATGTCATTTTAAGGCACTTGTTAGTTAAGACAATATACAGGCAAAAGAATAGGTTATCAAATATGAAAGATACATATTTTGAATCGCCGTTCCCCAGGTGTTCCAATTGTAAAGAGGGAGGTTGTTCATTACAGGATGCTAGGCACTGTCTCTACATCTCTGTCATATCCAAATATATCTTCTTCATCGTATTAAGGCATACCGCCCCCCCCCCCCCAAGGAAAATAATCTTTAAAACAAAATGAGTTGGACGTGACTCAAAACTCTGAAAACTTGAAATGCTAACTTGGTGTTAAAGTCAGGAAACGTTTATCCTCCTGGTATAGTACTTTGGAAGCAATTGGATCCTGTCATGCCTGTAACCTGAATCTCCTGACCTTTCATGGTGATTTCACCAATTGAGAAGAGTTTCACACACTCAGTTGTGGCAAGGAAACAGACATTTGCGCACAGTCTGTAGACACTGGCTCAGTTGACAGGAATTTTCCATCCATGGTGGGAAAAATCATGGAAATGGCATAGCTATCCCTGGCTTTAGATTGGTCCTATGAAAATACAGCCATAATTCTGTTTGTGTGTTTTTGTCAGAGGGATCTCAGATAAGTCTCTTAAAATTTCTAATACTTGCCGGGTAACTTCTAGTTGCTCTGCCGATAGAGTCCAATCGCTGTATTGTGTGTGTTTATCTTTTCCATTGTGAGTCTTAATTAACCTTTAAGAGCTAAGCTGTTTCTCCAGCCCTGTGTATTTGCAGTGCATGGCACTGCATGGTAAACACTTCTGCTGGGGGAAGCAATAAAGGTGTTCTGTTTCTACTAGTTCCTATAAGCACTGCAATGAGGGTTTTCAAGGGCTTTAAATTTTCCATAGAAGACCAACTCTGGAAATGTATTTTTCCAAATGTAGGTGGGAGGGTGCCTGCTAATGCCCGAGTCAATTCTACAGGAAACAGGAGACTCACAGAGCAGGAGAATAAAACTCTCCACACCATTTCGGAAGTAGTGAAGCGAAGCTACTGGCCAAGGGTCAGAGGAGCAGCCACCTCATCTGTCTATCGCTGCTTCCAGTGCTAGGATGGCTCTGGTCACATTTCAGCTGCACCTCTCTGAGTCTCTGGCCAACATTTACAGTCTTGTGTTCATTCGCCAGGGTCCTAATGGCCAGACTTCCAGCTATAGAAATGTGTGGGTATATGCAAGTGTGTAGATAAACTCAATAATCAGGAATGAGAATAAGAAAAAAAATAATAACCAAATCACCTAAGTGAAGTTTTGTCTACAGTTATCTGAGCCAATATTTTAAAGCTCTGTTTATTCAATAATTTGAGAAGAGGTGACCTAAACTTGTGCTTTTACATTAAAATGAAACTTTTAAAATAAGTAATAAAATCCTGAAGCTTTAAAGTGCATGATCTTTTCTTTCCACCATGATCCCACCACCATGCTGTCCAACAGACATGGACAAACATTCAGTACTTGAAAGGCAGCTAATACAGACTGAGATGTATCCAAACTATAACATGTGCTCTGATTTTGAAAGAACTAAAAAAGGAATACACAATAACTAATAATTTTATATTAACTTGAAGTTAATCAACTTCTATTTATCAATGTTATATAAGCTAAAATGCTAGTATTTAGTTAAGATGAACTTAAGAGCGATCTATATTTAAAGTTAATTTCACAATTTTAAACTTTTTAAAAATGTGGCTTATGAAGCAATTCAAAACTGCATACAGAGTGTGTATTATATTGGCAGTGGGTAGCACTGAGTTAGGTCTTCTGCCAGCTTCTCTCACGTGATCCCTTTTCTCACACGGTGCCCTGTACAACAGATTTAGCATATGGGTGATCACTGAAGTATGTTGTATGATGAAAAAAGCCAAGAAAAAAACAGCATATAACTTTTGGGAGTCTCTATTGCTTCATCTAAAAATAATATCAAAGGGTTGTACTAGATGACTGTCATCTTTTGCAGTTCCTACATATTTATGACTTTATAGCATCAATAATTTTAGTTCTAGAGATACAATGAGAGGCAGTTCATTTCAGATTCCTAAATATTCCCCGATAATCTCCCATGCACCAGGACCTGTGGTGATGTAATTTTACATCTAACTCCCCCCTTCCCTGTATTTAGCATTATCCATTTTTCTTGGAACTCTGAGCCATTAAAGAATGCACACACTGCTATTTTGCTCAACTGCTGCCTCACATGTTAACAGGGAAACTAAAATCCATACATACACATACAGGCACACACACAGAGCTGGCTATGAAAGAGGCATTGGGGGGGGGGAGAATTGTAATTTATCTAAAGTAGAAATGTAAGTTCCCATGAAACTGAATCGTCCTTAAACCCTGCTTCACTCTTCTGAAAAATAGAAAATGCACTGTGAGTCTGCATTAATGACCAATTTGAGTCATCTTTGTCTTCTTTGGGGTGTGCCTGGGTGGACAACAAGCAACAGAGCTCCGAGGATGGAGGGAAGCATGTGGGTGGGTAATGAAAGAGCAGAGGGGCACTTGGGATGCTGCTGTTGAAGATGCTCAATCGGGCAACCCGACAAATGAGCATCTGACCTGTGATACACAGAACAGAGCTGCACCTGTTTGCTTAAAGAAGCTTTCTCTCAATCCAACACAATCATCTGCTACTTTTATGTTGCTCAAACTATTTTAAGTATTTCTTCTAAAAATGCTTCTGCCATTTTTGATGGAGTGCTTTAAGATTCAAGTTGACTCTACAGTTTGCAGGAAAGAAATTACAAACCAATCTGATATGCTAGAAAGAGTGCTTGACACCTCCCCTTCCCCACCAAAAAGGACAGGGTATTTCTAGTTTCAGGATTACTACAAGCCTCTTAAATTAAGTCTCTGTAGTCCGAAGATAAAGCTATAAGTATTTTCATGGTTGGTAAGAAGATCAAATGCTAAGAAAAACACATTTGTGACTTATAAATAGTCTACAAATGAGGAAAGAAATATTTCCTGCTTAATCACTAGAGAAGCCTCTTAGGAACTGATCTCTGGTGAAAAGTACCAAGAAACATATACGATGAGAGTAGTGGATTTGTATTTGAGATAGCATAGCATAGCATGGCATGGCATGGCATAGCATAGCATAGCATAGCCCAGCACAGCCTAGCATAGCCCAGCATTGCCCAGCATAGCATAGCCCAGCATAGCAAAGCAGAGCATAGCATAGCATAGCATAGCATAGCATAGCATAGCATACAAAGAGCTCTTAACATTTGCTGCCATGACAGACAGAAGATCATGTTGAAAAGGTCATTCACTTGCTGAGGGATTTGAGGCATAGCATGTGCCTTTATACACTTGCTCAGACATTTGTAAAGTGGGGGTAGTAATAACATATCACTCGTATATTTGTCTTGAGGATTAAATGCCTCAGCATTCATGTAACAGGAGATTGGTCCTGGCACGTAGTAGGTACTGTATACTTGCCAAAAGCAATAACATAGGTTCTCATGTGGGCATCACCTCTTGGAAGTAATAGAAGCACATTGTGGGAGAACAAAGAGAAGCAGCATTAATGCTGGGTCTCACAGAAAGTCACTAGGTGAAACAGGGTCAGGAATTTGAACTCTACCCTTTGCAGAGAGCTTCATTAGGTGACAGAGTGAGACCTGAATGCATGTGTGGCTCTCTTTGTTTCTCCATTTTTCTCCAGGTACTGAAAGAATGAAGAAAAGTGACTTTGTGTTTGTACTGCATTCCTAAAACTCACTTTCCCATCCATCATCTCATTACAAGCTCAGAGTCCTTAAAGGTGGACAGTGAACTTTCTTTCACCCTCACAAATCTCTTTGAGGAATCAAGTCAATTGCATCTTTGTCCTTGTCAAAAAATAATAATAATAATAATAACTGATGCCTTTGCCAGATATTTTTTGGCAGATCATAGGCCCGGGCTTTCTGATTGAGCCAACTGGGAGGATTCAGAGGTGGGACCTCCTTGCTCCCAAGCACTTGCCGCCCCTTTTTCAGTGCTAGGAGCAAGGCCTGCTATGCATGGCTATTAGTCATTCAGTCATCAACTGACTCATTCTAGATAACAACACAGCTTTGGGTATTGCATCAAGGAAATCGAAGCGTTTGAGGTGGAGAAAGAGGCCGACTAACTGGAGACTGACTTCCTCCGGACTTCCCACAGACTATACCCCATTATATCATGACATTTGTTAGGGTCAATGGTGATTTTTCCATGAGTGTACACCTACTGGATAGCAAGGTATTGATATGGTCCTTATTTAAGCAGATCCATCCTTGGATAAGCATGGATTCAAAGCCAAAAGTTGAGCAGCTATGTCCGTAATGAGAACTTGCTACAAATGTTTTATAGACCTATGGCTAGAAAGTCTCCTAGCACTAAGTTTTAGCAAGTACTCACTCATCAGACCTCAATTTAATATACTCAGATGGCTTTCTCCAAGAAGAAACTGTCTTCAGAAGTGATGTCATCTGATCACGTTCATCTCGTTTGTCTAAAGACTAACTGAAATGCTTCAATATTTTATGACAAAGGAATACGTTACTCACATGGAAGTTTTTCTAGGTCTCGAGTAATGTCTGAAGGTCATGATTTGTAACATGTCTAGTATTTAAAAGTTCCCAGTGCAGACACATCTGTATTCACTCTTGCACAGGACAAGGTTAGTTTTAAAATTGAGAATTCTTTCATCATTTATGTTGTTTGTTCGTGTTCCTTAATTATACAATTTAGACTTAAAACTGTAAAGGGTCAAGGAAAAGGCAGTAAAAAACATGAAGGCAGACTCTCATTTTAAGTATATGTAATAATACTCAAAGTATATTAGGCATGCAAACATATTTATGAAACAACTGAATATCCAAGCAGTTTGAGTGGTTCTAACCACACTGATAGTTTCTATTTATATATAGACAGAACAGTGTCAAACACATTAAATGTGATCAATAAAAGTAATATGTAAAAATATAAACTGTTGGGGCTGGTGAGATGGCTCAGCGGGTAAGAGCACCCGACTGTTCTTCTGAAGGTCCTGAGTTCAATTCCCAGCAACCACATGGTGGCTCACAACCATCCCTAACAAGATCTGACGCCCTCTTCTGGAGTGTCTGAAGACAGCTACAGTGTACTTACATATAATAAATAAATAAATCTTTAAAAAAAAATATATAAACTGTTGTCAGGCATAGTGGCACATGCCTTGAATCTTAGCACTTAGAGGCAGAGGCAGGCAGATGTCTGTGAGATTTTTTTAATTTGCAGAAACATAATGCTAAATTTCAGTTTTTACAAAGTCAAAAAGTAATCTACAAATTACACAGCATTATTATTAACAAGCCAAAGCCACTTTATAAATAAACCATGCAGCATTTTTTTTAAAGGTTGGTGATGGTGCATGCATCAGGAAGAGGGAGTCCTGCTTTTAATAGATTCATCATTTTAATTAATGGATGATGTAAACAATTCATGAGAGCATGTTGGCCAAGTGTTAGTCTTGGGGAATCAGAGGGACAGACCCTTCTGCAATAAGAGATAATAAAAGCAAAGAGCACCTTCTTGACTTAAAAAAAAAATCCTTTACCCTTTTCCTCCCAATTCTCCAAAGGGAATCTTTTAAACACAACCTGGCACAAAGCAGAATCTATGACTGAAGCCAACTCTTGCTTGGTTCATTAAATCCGATGTTCAAGTGTAGTGAGGTGGTTTATATTGTGTCCCTGAGCTGGCCTCGGATAACCTGCTCTTCCTGGTGTTTTTATCATTTCCTCCTGCACAGGATGAGCTACTGTAGATGGAGGGGCCTCTGTCTGAGAGCCCTCTTTCTTCCTGACTCTCTAACTAAGTATTGTGCTTGAGAAAGAATTTGATCTCAGACATGAGCATTCACAGGAAGCCAAGTCACGGTTTTATCTTCTCCAGTTGGCCTTGCTCTTCAACTTTCACACTTTGACCACATCCATAGAAAACGTAGAGAAAACAACTGTTTGTTTCCGAGGGTAATTTTAAGCATTAGATCGACATCAGAACCAGAACATCTATTTAGGCTACTTGGTTCTCACGTGAAGGCTTTTGTTCTGATATTGGACTTGCATGTATACACAGAAACCACCAATTCAGACTAATTAATGACACCGTTTGAAAGGAACTGAAACACTGGCTCGTGAACTCTTCAGGCCACGACATTTCTCTGTTTAGGATGAGTATTTCTGGGCTTGGTAGGCTCACCAAGCTTTTTGACAGAGGCAGACTTTTGTATGCTTGAATGGATGGATGCCTGTGTGCTGAAGACAGCACCTCCTGGGGGGGGGAAATGTTAGTCAAACTACACTTATCATTTCCATCATCAACAGTCCATATTGCCTAGGTCTCAGTCTTGGGAGTTCAGCTGTCATCAATCCATTGCAGAACCTTAAAATTTTAACTATGGACACCTGCAATATGTTTCCTGATATTGTCCCCTCCCCATGTTACCTCTATGAGTTAGTCTAAAAGTTACATTACTAATTAAAGCGAGATGATACTTGGTCATTGTAGCACCAGGGCTATCATGTCAAACCAGGCTAAAGTAACATATTTTCTCAGGGTTTATGAGAGGAAAACCCTGAGATTAAGGTCTCAGTAGGTGAGTTTCTTCTGGAGATCTCTCTTGTCTGTAGGTGGCCCCTTATTTCCTTCCACTTTACAAGACCATGCCTATGTACCCTTTGTGTAAGTGTGAAGATGACATATTTGTCTTCTTTTCCTGAAAAAAATGACAGTCATTGGATTGCAGCCTACCTAATGACTTTATATTACAAATTCACTCCTTAAAATGCTCCATCATGAAACTCAGTCTCATTCTGAGATACTAGTGCTGTGATTTAAGAATATAAATTTTGATGGGATGCATTGCAACCTTTAACAATCATGCTTTCTATAAGCCATGTATTTTAAACTCAGAGAGCCATTGTTTCCAGATCCATATTGGTGATTTGTAGAAAGGCTATTTCATCCTGTAAACAAACTCTCTTCAAACCCCAAAGCAACACTGTCCCTCACAAATCCCTCATTCCTAAGTACTATATCATCCAAACTTACATTTTCAAGTTCCCTTTCCTATAATTCTAGAAAGACACAGTCACCCTAGATTCAAATTTATGGTTTTCCACCAAGAGAATCACGTCATCCATAGAACATTCTCTCAACCCAAACTTAGCCAGCTACAAAGCCACAGATCTCATTCTGTAGACCACATTCTATTGGTCAAAAGGAGACAGAAGAGGCAAACTTAGCAGTTGTAATATAGATGAACCACCCCTCAGCTGTCCTTGATGGCTTCACTCTGTGTGGGTGAACAGCAGTACTTTTCTTTTGTCCACATGGCTTATTAACTATTTTCTGCATGTGTCAAGCGAGAGAGGACAAGGTCAATCATACGCTACCATGAAACCTTGTGGCAGTGTCTGCTTGCAAAGTGTTGTGATTTATTTCCCATTGAAGAAGGCCCAGACACAATGGCAGGGGATGCTGAGATCCACATGTTTGTTATTTTTGACACCTCCATTGCAGAAGACCTCAGAACTGTGACCCATAGCTGACAAGAATCAAGTTCATTTCCTATGGAAACTGGGGAGGCTTGTGGCGCCTCTCTCCAGATCATTACCAGTGTAATTAAAATCGTGGTGGGAATGCCTCTCTTTGGGCTTTGGATTTTGTAATGTGTGCAGCCTAAGGCAGGATTCATTTGTTGGAAAGATGTTGCTTTCAGCCCTGCTGTGTTTTAAAGTGTTCTAATGAAACACTCCCCGGGGGTTTCTCCCTTGATCTATTGAATTCACCATTCTTTAGTAAATAACCCCTTGGGAATTTTTTTTCAGGTGATGAAAATTTATCTTCAATTTTAATTTTCTAATTATATTTTATACATATTCTGAAACCCCAGGACAGTAATCTCATTAAGTAAATACTTATTTTTCTGTCTCACAATAGAAGCAATACAACTGTTAAAGGATATATGTAAATCTTTAAACCTGGAGAATTTATTTATGTTGGTGCAAAATCAAGGTTCCTGAGATGGAAAAACATTGCTGATTATTTGAATGATAAAGATATCATGTGTTTCGGGCTAAGATATTGGACCCTTTTTTAGGTACAATATTCATAAAATGCTGAATGTTACCATAAACTTGATGTGATCGCATTCTTTCCAAAGACATCTAATGACAGTTGGAGGATTAGCAACTCCGAATGGAGCAACTAGAATTATAATTATATAATTATATGATAATGAAAGAGTCTATCTAAGAGAGTTTATTTGAATTTATTTACTGGAAGTTGGTTTGCCTTGAAAGCACATTGGATTTCCTGTATACTGACTTGATGTTGGTTATGAGTCCATTGGGGAAATCGATGCTTCCCAAACACCCTCTGGCACCACAATGTTTTATTTAACTTTTCAAGGAACATAGAAATGTATTGATATGGGCAATATAATTAACCAAGATTTCCCCACCTTTCTCCATCCCTAGAACTGAACCCCCATATTTTAACTAATTACATTGTTATGTCTATTATTCAAGGAGGAGAGGTTTATCTATCTCCTACATTTTAGTCAGAGTGATAGAGGTTACCTGGCTCATCCTCTCAGGACGTCCTTGGATAGGTAGTTTTAGGTGCTCATACATTGTTCAGTCTGCTTCCACTTGGCTAATATCTGGTTAGCCTTCACTTTCAACTCATAATAGTATGTCTTCTTAGATGATTTGATTTCCCATACACATACTGATTGGACCCTTCACTTGTTGGCATCTTGCTTCTCATTCTGTGTACTTTATTAATTATGCATTTACTTCATTTAACTATGCATGTAATGGCAGGCTGGTCTGGTTAATATTTGCCTCCTCCACTCCCATGTATGGGCTCTACTGTATCTTCAAAGCCAAAGCCAACCTTGCCAGAGCACAGGTACTAAAGAAAGGCCAATAGTGAAAACCTTGGGTTGCCTCCTTAGGCCCAGGGCATGAGAAACAATTCTGCTGTTTTTCGGTCCCTGTGATACTTATTGGACAGATGAATAAGAAGTGAATATACTGCATATATATGTATGAAAATTTGTTCCAATAAAACACATCCTTCTGTGGGTAGGGAGATGACTTGATTAGTAAATGTCAGCCTTGCAAGCTTGGGAAGGGAGTTCAGATTCTCAGAACCCCCATTGAACAAACAAACAAGATAAACCAAGATGAACCACCATTGTTCATACTTGTGATCTCAAACATAGGAAAGTAGATGGACCCCTGAGCTCATTGCGCTTTCTCTCTCTCTCTCTCTCTCTCTCTCTCTCTCTCTCTCTCTCTCTCTCTCTCTCTCTCCCCCTCCCTCTCTCCATCCCTCCCTTGCCCCCTTTCTCAAACAAGCAAATGAAAAAACATGGGAGGTACCTAAGGAACAGTATCTTATATCACATTGTTCTTTGATATCTGGGTGCACACATCCAATCACACACACACACACACACACACACATGCACACACAAACACATACCTTTCAGTGAAACAATGTGAGAAATTCCTAAAGATGAAAGGAGGAAAAGCTAGTAACAGAATATCTGTATGACAAACTTTCTATAATCCTGTCACTACATAGAAAACAAAATGTGCCAGTGAACAGTAGTAATATTCATATAAACAATATAAATAGTTCAAAGGGCTCCAGAAAAATATTCCTAAGCCATTCTAAGCCTTCTGGCATAGCTATAGTTTGCAATTTCCCCTATCTTTGTAATTTTGAGAAAAATGGTCTAGACTAAATGTCTGTGACTATATCCAGAAGATTCTCAGGCATAAGCCAAGAATACAGAAAATATCAACAAGCTGAACACCACTAGGAGAACAAATTTGTTCAGGAGGTAACCAGACCAGTGAAGAAAAGCCAGCATGGCACTCTAAAATATCAATTTACTAGTATTGCCTTTTGCTGGGATGTTCAAGCAAGCTAATTTGAAGTCTGAAAGTACTAGCTTGCTGCCTGGAATTGGTCCCCACAAGCTTGAAATAAACTAGTCAACGAGCTTAAAGTTGCCCTTCACAGACAAAAGGATACACTCAGCTCCAAGCCATTAGGGAAGGTCTAATTTCACAGCGCCAGACAGCCAGGAAAAGTGAGCCTCAGAGGAAACCCTTTGTGGAAACTCCCTGAACTGTCCTCAGTAAACTCTATAGACCCATTTTAGATCTGCTTTTGTAAAATTCTTTTTTATTAAAATATCATGTTTTTTTTTTGGGGGGGGGGACCCTACTGTAAGTTGTTTGAAGGAGGTATAGTTAACAAAAGTCTGATGATGATCCCAGCAACCCCGGGTTCAAAGTTCAGCTCATTAGCTACCTCTGAGCCGTATAACCCTCAGCCCATTGACTGATCCATATGACCTCTATTTTCACAGCTGTGGGGGAAAAAAAATTGCCACGGGGATAATAAAGTCACTTCTCAGAACTGTTGAAGATTGTGAAAGTCACTACCAAAAATGTCTGGCACAAGCCCAGGCTTAGTGTGGGCTTAATCAGATGACACGGAGTTCTTCATTTCTCTTCTGCCTTCCGTTCTTATCCCCTCTCCTCCACGATTTTACACCAGCTTTCATAGGTCATGATTGCTCTGTACTCTTCCTGCTGAGCGCCCCCCTCCACCAGTACATGAAGATACTCTGTGGTCTTGGTTGTTCAAATCAAAGACAGCCCACTAGGGATTTAGTCCTTTTGCTCAATGCTTAGCTCATAATAGATTGCAAATGTCCTAAGGGGGGAAAGGCATTCATTTCTGTCTAACTGCTTATTTATGCTGCTTTTCATTGACCTGGAGGATCAAATCCAGGACCTTGTACAAGAACTCGACGAGTGACCCACATCATCAATGGCTTTGTCATACTTTAGTTGTTACACTTTTTATTTTCTCTGAGTAGACTCTGCCAAGGTAAACATGGGCAACAAAAATGAAGCTAAATGAGGTCTTGGCTTTGAGGAGCAAAGATGTGGGGAGCGGACAGAGAAGAACCCTCCTGACAGGGAGGAAGCATTCCAACACCAAACCTCCTGACTCAGTCATTCTACAGAATCCAGGAGACGATGCATTTGCTACTGTGTTGGTAAATAAGGCTCACGTGCTCCTTGAGTTGATACCTGTTTCCTTTTTCTTCTTATTCAGAACACTTCTCAAACATCTTTACAAAGACATTATTAGCATAAGAGAAAGGCACTCAGAAATCACCATGTCTAATGATGATGGCTGCCAGTGCTGCCACTGACCGTGTAAGTAGCACTTGCCAGGCCTTACAGCAGCATTTTGCAATTAGTTCACATACCAGCCTATGACTGGGTATACAGATAAGGACACCAAGCCAGAGGCGGGAAGAGAGTGCACAAAGCAGGTGTTAGACCCAGCTAATAAGCGATGAGTCATGCTGTCTGCATAAACATCTCGAGTACTTTGTCTCCTTTGGGTGAGCAATCACGGAACTCAATTAGGAATTCCATTTTGTTCTACTACACTGTATACTATAATTGAATAACCTAATGCATCTTTTTTTGTTTTGTTGGTTTTGGTTTTTGCTTTTTTTGTTTTTTTGTTTTTCTCCAAAGTGAGACTTGGGGAATTCTAAGGAAATATCAAGAGGTCAAAGGAAGTAAGCTCAAAGTCTGGATGGCTTGGGAAGCCTTGACCCTTTGTAAACACTGCCCACCACCTACCAAGCCATTCATGGCATTTTCAAGATGGATGACTATAGGGAGCTGGACAGACAGCTCAGAAGTTAAGAGCATGTGTTGATTTTTGTGGAGAACCAGGATCTATTATGTCACAGGACTCATAACAGCCTGTAACTCAAGCTTGGGCGATCTGACACTCTGGCATCCTCGGGCACCTGTCCGTGTCTGCCCATACCTACCCCCACACAACACATACACGTAATTTAAAGTGTAAATCAAATCCTTTAAAAATGCACAATTGTAAAAGGTTTTTCTTTGGTACTAGGAAGAGATATTGCGGAGTTAGGACTTGGAATATTCACAGGTTAAAAATAAGTGTGAAAACCACTGCTTTCATGTGCGTTTCCATGGAAATGTTGAAAACAACTTCCCAGGAAGGCCTTGAGGCTGTATTAATCCTTGCCATATCCCCAAAATGTTGCCTCATTATATTATCCCCCTCCCTACAAAAGTACTTTCCGTTTGTTCCTCACAGACAACTTGTAAGCTGATTAAGGCTTACAAAGTCTTGCTTTATAGAGAAAATGTTGAATCCAGAGCTCTGTGGGTATTAAGAAATCAATGATCAACAGGCACCCAGGCTCCCAACACCGGCCAACGGCAACGTTGCCAAGGCAAAAGGCCTTCTGTGTGTGCAATGGTCTAGGGCTTTCATGATGAAAAAAAAAAAAAGCCACATCTCAGCAAACATAATTTTGCACGCTGAACACAAGGGATCGGTGATATCGTACTACAGTTCGGTCTGCCTCAGGATTCCTTTAGGAGTTACATCTGAAGGCGGTGTCTGTCTGAAAGGTGTCTGTGTAGCAGCATTGACAGATTGCCTGGCATTCGCTCTTGAAACTCCTTAGCCCTGAGCTCGGGCACCTAAGCGGCTCCTTTCTCTGAGGAAAGCAGAAGAGTGTATATTGGAACATGGCAGACGTGAAAAGGCTTCACTAGGACAGATGTCAGGGGGCTACATGCAAGTTGTGTGTTGGGGTGGGCATGGGTGGACTGGTAGTTTCTTGTTCCCAGGAAACAGCCAGAGAGTAGGTGAATCCCGAGAAATGTCGATTCCAGCCTAAGAGCCAAATAACCAACTCTTGCCATTTTTAGTGAAAGTCTCTTGTTATCTTCCCAGATGAACCATTTAGCAAAACTTATACAAAACACAAAAAATTAACAAGTAACCTAAACAAAGTAAATATTTCATGAGACATTTGTACATTATGGAATTAGTACGAACCTCCTGTTTTGATATCGAATGGTGACGACAGCTCTATCTTGCCATTGTCTCTCCGAATCTTAACTTTTTACTGAGACCCGTAGCTCGAGCTACAAGACAAGCCCTGCTCCTTGTTCATTGTAAACTGAGTTGTAGGTGATCAGCATCAGTGAGTCACTCTGGCTGTTCACTATGGATTCGAGTGTACTTAATATATGCCTCCTGGTATCTTTTTCAGTCCTAAGTTTAATTGCTCCAATTGATCTAAAAGCAAGCTACCTTAACAGCAAATTGCATATTTCTCTAAATATCTTATATTTTCAGAGCCATCTCTTTTAATAGTCAATAACATGAAATGATAGAAGGTAATAGATTATGCCAAGTGTAGTGCATGCTTATAAGGTAAGATAATGCAATCCTAGCAATCAGAAGTCCAGAGCAAGAGGATCAAGAGCCTGAGGGTACTCAGCTCTACATAGTGAGTTCTGGACCAGCCTGGGCTATATAGAAATATTGTCTCTTAACAACAACAACAACAAACAACAACAACAACAGATGGATAAATCCAGGCATGGACATGCATGTGTGTAATTCAAGCCCTTGGGAAGCAGATGCAGAAGGATCACACACATTTGAGGCCATCTTGGTACAAAGCACATTCCAGGAAGTGGTTCAGTCGGGGCTAAAGACTGAAAACTTGTCTAAAAGACAGGGGCAGGGGGTATGTTTCAGCTATTCCAGTATTTCCAAAGAGTATTTATAGAAGATCAGATGTTTGAAGAAGGAGAAGAAGAAGAAGAAGAAGAAGAAGAAGAAGAAGAAGAAGAAGAAGAAGAAGAAGAAGAAGAAGAAGAAGAAGAAGAAGAAGAAGAAGAAGGAGAAAGAAGAGGAGGAGGAGGAGAAGAAGAAAGAAGAGGAGGAGGAGGAGGAGGAAGAAAGGAAGGAAGGAGGGAGGGAGGGAAGGAAGGAAGGAAGGAAGGAAGGAAGGAAGAAAGAAAGAAAGAAAGAAAGAAAGAAAGAAAGAAAGAAAGAAAGAAAGAAAGACCCAGTCTATAAAAATATTTCAAATCTTCATGTACAGCATACCTCCTTTTTTGAGCGTAGTGGGCAGTAGTTATTTTGCTAGGCAACACAGTCCAGATGAGCATCCAGCCTTCATCCCCATCCTTCTTTCTACACAGATACAATGTGTTTACTACCTTGGACTCCCAGCAGAGAGAGCCATTTGCAATGTGGACCCTGGGTAATCTGGAGGCTAATCCAACAGTTAAGTATCTTAAAACCGCACAGAAGTTCTGTGTCAGTGGGATCAAAAATTTGCTACCTGCCAAGAACCACTTGAGTGCCTCAGGATAACCTAAACCAGAATGGCCAGAATTGTCATCATTCTGTAAGTAGAAAAGCTAATAGTAGTGATTTCAAATAAAATAATAATTTCCATAAAGAATATTGACTTGTGATTATACATAAAGCACCCATCTAGGACTTAAAGACCTCAGCAAAAGTCAGTAGATATGATTTTTTTCTGAGTGAAGCTACTGAACAGTTATATAAATATACATATATAACCATATGGACTATATCCAAATACACATAACACATTCATATGTGTGTATAAATGGCATGGCTTTGATCAACTCCAAAGGGATGTATGACAGTTAAAATAGAAAAGTAGAAAATTAGTCTTGTTCCATAAACAAATGTTATAGTGTTTAACCCCTGTTGAATAGCATGAACTTTAAAGCAATGCGGGGATGGGCTCTGTCAGTAAAGTGCCTGATGCACAAGCCTGGGGGCCTGAGTTCAGATCCCCAGACCTGATGTGGAAAATAAAAAGCTGGGTGTGGTTGTGCATTGCAGTAGTCCCAGGGCTGGCGGGGAGGGGGAAGGGCAGGGGCAGTGACAGGCAGGTCTTGAAACTTGCTGGGCAGCCAGTCAAAGCAACCAGTAGTCACCGGGTTCAGTGAGGGACCTCACCTCCAAAGACAAGATGGAGAGCAATGAAATAAAATACTTGATGTAGGCCTTTGGCCTCCATGTGCATGTGTGCACATCTACACACCCACATCCACACATACACGCTACACAGGTGCATACATACACACAGATATTATAGCTTATTCTTTTGAATAATGATAACTATCATGAACTGACCATATTAAAGGGCAGGCTATGCAGCTTTCGTCTCAAATTATACTCAATATTAAGTGTCTGGGTACACAGACGGCTAAAAATGCATACTCAAGACATTTAATAAACGCCCAAAAAGCCTTACGTTCTGAGTTGTTTGTTTTGTTTGAGGTGGAATTCCTAAGTGTTCCTAAGCATGCTATGAATACATGAATTCTGGGATGACTCAGCTCTCTGAGTACCTCAGACTCCAGATGCGCACTATCACAGGAATCTTGGAGGATCTGTGACTTGAAACAGACGTCACAGCTCAACCAACCCTGAAGACAAAACCACTTAAATTCATCTCAACCTACTTTTTTTTTTGGTTAACAGTTTGCTAGCTAATTGGAATTAGTCATTTACAATTCTTGTATTTCTTACAGCTTCAAAGATCTCTGGAGATCTTAGAAGTGGGGGAATTAGTAAGGGTATAGATTTACACACAGACTGGCCTTTCCTTTTATTTTCTTCTAGGGCGCAACCAACTGAAAGCCTAGCCTTATTGCTTATCTCTGACAAATACCAGAGTCTGAGGTATGGGGGTTCCTCTTATCTGCCCATTCCTCCAGGACATTCACTCTGCTGTGATGTTGATATTTTGTGGTCTAGTAGCTTCTATGAGATGAGAAACCCTTTTCTCCAGTTAACTATCAATAACCAAATCTGGACAAAGTTTCTTTGTGTAATTTTTATTAGGACATCCCCCCCCCCGCATATAAATTGAAGCTTTAGAATGAGCAAAGCTTTCTAAATATTTTGTTATGCTACAGTTTAAATGATGAAAAGGAGGTGTATGAACCAGGTGAATCTGTGAGGCAAGTAAGTATCTAACTTAATCTCACACTTATCTTTCTTAGAATCCTAAAAAAAATATGATATAAGGAAAGACCTAGACTTCATTTTTGCACTCACCTCTATTTTAAAATTCATTTAAAGTATTTGACAAATATATTCATGTATGTGTACATAGGATACAATGTAATGTTTTAACACATATATCTATTGTGGAGTGTCTAAAGCAATGTGGCTAACGCGTGCATCAACTCACATTTATTCTGTGGATGGAACTCTTAAATATACTCAGTGATTTCCCAGGACGCAGTATATTTATTACTCACTATAGACAGCACACGTTATAACAGAGCAGATCTTACAAACTGATTCCTCTTACGTAACTGGAAGTCTGTCTGACCAGCATTTCCTGGATCTTAGATATCACCACTTATTCTCTGCTTCCGTGGCTCTCACTGTGAGCTCTTACAGGAAAGCCAGACCACACAACCCTGCTTCTCTTGCCTATGCTCCCTAGAATTCATTAAAAAGAATAATGCCAGTGGGGCTGGGGATGAGGCTCAGCAGTCAAGAGCACTTGCTGTTGTTACAGAGACCCCAGGTTTGTTTCCCTGCACGAATGCGGTGGCTCACAGCTGTTTGTAATTCTAGTTCCAGGGAATAAGATGCTTCCTCTGGCCTCTTCCAGTGCCAGGCACACATTTGGTACACGTATATACATGCTTAGGCAAAACACACACACGTTAAACAGACAAACAAACAAATGCTTTGGTGTTCAAAATAAATGGTGTTAGTATCATAGCCACTCATGAAAAATTTTTAACGCCTGATTTAAATAACACAAATCATAGTGTACAGCATGAGCTGTGTAACAACTTATACAAACTCAATATATACTTGCGTGGATACTTGAATCATATACAAGTTCAGAGAGACATTAACATCGAACTACCCTTTGTTCTTCCCTGGGCATTATTGACTTCATGAATATGTGCTTGATTTGTGGTGAAATATTTAGGCACACATCAAATTGTCTCATTTTTCTATGATGCTGTTTCAGGGAAGAAGGGAATATTTGAATCTCCAATAAAAAGACGAAGGACCTGAGAAATTAAATACCTTGTCACAGTGCGGACATCTGCTTCAGCTAGCTGCAGCTCTCCCACTAAAATCTGACTATTATGATGATCAGATGAGCGGAGCCAAGGGAATGCGTGCAGGTACTTCATTTATGCAATGAGGAAAGTTTATATTAAAAGTAGGAAATTGCAATTTGCATGGTCAATTACAGAGCAGTACATGAATGAACTCTCAGATTGGATTTGCGTATCAAAACCATATGCTGTCTCGATGCAACATGCAGAACAGCAGGCTGGAAAGATTTTCGGTGGCCCCATAGTTAAGAACTTTCTGTCTAGCTCACTGTGAATGGATAGGATCAGTTCTGTAGCCGTCACTCTAAACCAGGGAGAGCAAAATGATAAACAGGACCAAGCTCCCCCCAGTATGTAGTTCCCACGGCTCCTGTTCTAGATATCCAATCATGTATGTTAAATGATTTAAAAGGAAGAATGGGAGAGTCTTCCTAAAGTCAACGTACAGCCTGCATGACCACATCCTGACTTTCTGTTTATTCTGTTTTCTGAGGTTTTGATTGGCTGTTGGTCACATCACTCACGACAGTCTCTGATTAAGTTTCCCATGGAGGTTAAAGTGTACTGTGTCAAGGGGCCACAGTCAGTGAATATAGGGGGTAGGCGTCTGCTTAGAGAACGATCCGCATCTTGGTCTCTCCCCTTTCAAATTGAGATGTTTTGAATCTTGTCACCCCTGCCCCAGCTAAAACAACAGGGTATTCAAGATAAGCATGGGACAATCCTGCCTTGCTTTAGTGACTTTGCTCAACAACTTAGTGGCTAGAACGTGGCTCAGACATTAGGTCCTGTGACACAGCTGGCATAGGCCGGCCCTGTAACTCCAGCACTTAGGAGTCTGAAGCAGGGAGACAGTGAGACCGTCTCACAGTGAACAAAGAATCAAACAAATGCATGGAATCAAGTCTGTGGATTTTAATTCGCCACATCACCTTTGTCACTGAGAAAGTCATTAGCTGCTGAATCTACTATTTGGAAAATATGAGAAGGAAACTGAGTGACCAGAGAGAATGAACAGCTCTTAGAAATGAATTGAGAAAATTAGGCACTGAGGAATGTTGATCATGAAGAGTCCCTTTTTCAGAAAAGTCTTACTTGTGAACACTCTGAAAGCACAATTTAAGTGCAATGGCACCTTGAAGACCTCCTCCCAAGGTAGAAATGATGAATTTACTGAATTACAAAGTACTTCTTCATTTGCTGTTCCCATAAGAACCGTGTACTTAAAAATAAATGATTTTGAATAATCAGTGTGCTAATGGCAATATATATTGCTTTGTGAGATCAAACGTCTAGAATATGATGCCTTGATATTCTTTTTTGGGGGGTGGGGAGGTATCGAGACAGGGTTTCTCCGTATACCCCTGGCTGTCCTGGAACTCACTCTGTAGACCAGGCTGGCCTTGAACTCAGAAATCTGCCTGCCTCTGCCTCCCAAGCACTCGGATTAAAGGCGTACACCACCACTGCCCGGTTTGATATTCTTATTTATTCCTCAATGTACCATGAACCAGACAGTCATTTGATACTGTTGGGATCCGGTCCTTCTGTGTAGCCTACGGTTGGCTTAGAGTCTCCCTCCCCAGCTCCGTTGTCTCTACCCCCAAGAGCTGGAATCAGGTGCACATCTCCACATTTAGCTAGAAGTAGGACTAGACTTTGAAAGCTACAAGAACTAGGATTCAGAGTAACCATCCATGCTACGTTTAGACGTCTGCAGGCATTGCTTAGAAATTCATGATCACATTTGGTATGGTACAAGCTAAGCCTGAGACAACATACTTGACTTATTGGGTATGGCAGAAGCCAGGCTGTGATCCTTGGTGGGGCTATGATGAACTGTAGAGGACATGAGATAGCAAGGTGGAGGGTGTGGTAGCAACAGAACCCAGACACTGGAAAATAGTAATTACAATAACAAAAAAGGAATGGGGAGAGAGTGAAAGAAAAGGCTCTTTGTGCCACTAATCAGGCAGCATACACCAGCTGATAAGAGACCCCACCCCTGCATCCCCCATAAATGGCAGAGGACTATCTGGTGTGGCTTCCGTGAGAGAAGATGCACCTAACCTTCAGGAGGGAAACTTGAGGCCATAAGGAGTGGGGAGGTCTAGTGGGGTGGAGACAGGAGTGGGGGTGGGAGGGTGGGGGGTGGGGGAGTATCGGAGGGTAGGAGATATGAAATGAGGAACAGCAGTCAGAGGGCAGGCCAGGAGGGAGATAACAACTGGACTGTAAGAAAAAGATTGAAGAAGAAGAATAAAAATAAATAAATAGAAAAGAAAAGGCTCTGCATACGTGGATTAAAAAAAAAATGAAAAAGTAATACACATTTCCTGCACCATGGCACATTAACCCTATATTTGCTGGGTGCTTCAAAAATGGGTTGGGGTGGTTTAGATCCGGTCTAAAGCAACTTTTCTGAGATGTAAGTAAAATCCTGATTTAACATGGTGATAGGCTATTGCAGCTAGAACTGAAGGTCAGAGATAAAAATTATAAAATAAGATGAACCCTTTTTTCATCCCTCTTGATAATTAGGGGTATTGTTGGGTTAGGAAATGAACCTTGACACAATGTAAAAATATGATTATATGTTTAAACTGAGGGTAGAGGTTAGCTTTGGTCAGTCTGACACAATGCTGAATCACTAGGGAAGAGAGTGTCCAGGAGAGATTGCTTAGATTAGGCTGGCCAAAGGCGGTGTCTGGAGGGAATGGTCATGATTGCTAGGAGAAGTCCCTGCTTACAGGGAGTGAGTGACACTATTCTCTGGGCATAGAATCCTGGGAATTGTGTGCAAGGACAGAGAGAATACCGAGCGTGGGTAAGCATGCATGAATGTGTTCTCTTTGTCCTTGGATGTGACATAACCAGATGCTCGAGCCCCTGCCTTGACCTCTTACATCGATGGACTACAAACCGGAACTACACGCCAAAATAAACCCTTTCCCCCTTAGGTTGTTTTCTGTCAGAGTACATTATTATAGCAACAGAAATAAAACTAGGAAAATATTGAATATGGGCCAAACAGAGGGAAAATTCCACTTTTGTACAACTGACCAAGTTTTTTTTTTTTTAATTTCAATATACTCATTTTTAGTCAATAATGTACCATTCATGATGAGGAGACATAAACTATAAATGGTTCACTGTTACCCATGCTGTTCCTGGACAAATATCAGAGCATTCAGCTCTATAAATGAAAACCATAATGGCTGCAGTCATTAAAGTGCTCACATTGACAATGGAAACCCAAATAGCCTATACATTGGAGAGGTTGCTGAAAGCTAGAATGTTACTTGGGGGCTATAAATAAAGTTGCAGTACTTTAAAATACCTTTGGCAGTGTCAAGAAACAAATGAAAGACTACAACTAAGAGGTTCTATCCTTCAGAGCATACTTTGTTTCTCTGTGTATGTACACAAACCTGCACACTTGTTCTTAATTATTCGGTACAGGTCCAGTCACAGTGGCTTCAAACTGGAGTATACAAATATTTATTAATAATAGGATGGATAAGCAAATTGCTATTGGCTGTTTCATGGAGGGCCACCACAGTCAGAAGAGCCGACAACCATGCAAAGAAAGGCAGAAGAGACTGGAGAACACAAAATTGACAAGAAAAAAACAAAACAAAACAAAAACAAAACCCTCAAAGTTTGTTGTGGCAACTGCATTCCTGCAAAGTTTATCTCCAGTGTGTGCATGTGTGTGTATACATGGAGACTAGAGGTTAATATTGTGTGTCTTCCTCAATTATTTTTTTTTCATCTTAGTTTTTGAGACAGGGCCTCTCACTGAACCTGGAACTGTTGGTTTCGTTTAATCTGGCTGGCCAGGGAGTTTCCGGGATAATCCTGTCTCCGTTCACCACGTCTCCATCACCTGTCTTCATTAAGCTACAGCTGAACACAACCATGACCTACTGATACGTGGATGCTAGAGACTGAGACTTGGGTCCTCATACCAACTATGCTTTACCCACTGAGCCATACCCCAGCCTCCACCAGTCACCACATACTGATGCTATAAGAAATCAGGACAGGAATTATCTTCTGCCCTGAGTAGGTCGTGAGGGAGCGTCCTCGGGAGCAAATATTATATGGTGGAGATTAGGGTGTTGTTAGGGTGTTGTGCTGTTTGTGTGAGTCAGCACAGTCGCATGCATTTTTGTCAACAGGAGCACAGTCACATCTTATACCAACTAATCCCATAGAAAGTGAAGGGCCGTACAACTTAGTAGGCAAAATACTGTACCAAAAGGAAATGCAGAATGAATACAAACATTACACTTTTGGAAACTATCCTTCCCTACACAGCCATTTCCCCTTTCCTTTCTCAGTGTTTCTGAACCGTGTATCTCCCTGATGCCCGAGGTGTGTCAGTCCACATGGATTTGCTTAGGGAAGAGGAACTTCCTGTTTCTTTCCCCCATGAATGTCAGAAATCAGCACATAACCCAACCGTTTGTACAGGGTGCCCTGTTCTCTTCATAAGGGGAACCAAAAGGCACAGACGATGACGCAAACAATCTCTCTGCCATCTGTGCTCAGGCATCTCAACTGTTTTTATCAAGGAGCAAAGAGGCAAAGTTATGGGGGGAAAAGTCATCTTCCAAGGACAAGGAAGACATGAGATGAGGCTGTTTTCTGAGTATGAGTAACAAGGTATTTCCATCGCTTAGAGCAGGGAGATCAGAGCAGGAGCCTTTCCTGCAAACAGTGCGTGAGAGCTTTGTGTCAGACATGGTGAGGTCTACCCAGAGATGACAGGAAGGCTTCTTTGTCTTTTGTTATGTTTATCTTTCTCCCAAAGTGACCACCCTATCACTAGAAACTGCTTTTACATCATCAGATTAATGTCATTGTTCAACAGGACGTAAATCATTCCTTTGGATGAAAACATGGATCAGGTTCAGCTAATTTTTCATCCTCTTCTAAACAATGCTGTTATCCAAAAAAGAAAAAAAAAATAAAGTCCTGATAACCAAGAATACTTTATAGATTTGAGCTTCTCGCTTCAACTCTTCTCTTTTGCTTCCTTCTATAAACAAACCACAGCACAGCACTCTTTAAGCACAGCAATGTTCACTAGATAATCCACAAGTCAATTAAAGACAAGGTAATTGCCAAAAGGGATCAAGTGACAAGCCTTAAGAAAATAATATTTACAGGATCCATGATGAAAATGTATGTGTCCTAGAAGAGTTTGGTCTAGCCAACTTTCCTTCTAACGTAAGATTTAAAACTTGCATGATTTCTGCTTTTTTTTTTTTTTTAAGGTCCTGCTTGGTAATCCTATGTAGACCAGGTTGGCATGGAACTCATAGAGATCTGCCTGCCCCTGCCCCCGCCCCCGCCCCCGCCCCTGCCCCTGCGCCCGCCCCCGCCCCCGCCCCCACCCCCACCCCTGCCTCCCAAGTGCTGGGATTTTAAGTATGTATGGCCAATCCTGACTTGTATAATTACCTTGAAAAATGGAGAATTCATTACCTCGCTGACCTTACACTATACAGAAAGACTTAGCAAGACCCAAACTCTTAATACTATGTGTTAAATTATCACTTCTTAGTATTTTACTTACTATTTCCATGTGTGAACCTTTTGGAGCAGTATAAGAAATAAAGTAGCAGAAAGCACATAGAAAATAATCTCGAATGTCTCCTTTATTTTTTCTTCCCCCTCCTCTTTCTCCTTGTATTTTCGAGTGAAGGCAAGCAAAAGCGTATTCACTCACGAGCTCTCAGTCTGACCTGGCTAAGGACACAGTCACAGGTGAGATTGCTTTCCAGACCGTTCCATTGTCAAGGGGCAATTAATTCTGAGTTACAGATTAGACACCAAGAACTGCACATCCATTCATAGATATACAGAATGGGTGTTTCGATTTATAGTTACATAAATGATCACTTGCCTGATGAAGGCTTTCCTGACATTCCCATGCAAAACCTCCTTTTCAGATTCTATTTTTTTCTTTATTGTTTAATATGTTTCTTTTCTATAAAGACCCCATCCATTTTACTTCTTACTATAACAATATCATAAGGTGAACCTTTTCCAGGCATAAGGGTGTGCTGAAATGGTCTGTCACAGTTGCTGGGAGCCAATTACCTTTTAGGAGTATTTATAAGTTAATATAATCAGCAACTATTAAAAACTTCAGAAAGGTAAGATCAAATAAATCATATTAAAACCACTCAACATTTGCTACTGGTAAATAAATAGACTACACAACACAACCATGTGAGTCCCAAGTGACTGCCTTGGCTGTTTGACTGAAAGTATTGAGTTACATGGCTTTAGCATTGAGTTGAATGGGGCTGACAGAAGGGACAGAGACTTTTACAGGATGCAGCTTAGGGGTTCTTAATCGATCCAAGGGCGCAGTCCAGTCTCATCATTACTAGTCCTTCTCTACCGTAAATGCAACAAAGAGAATCAGAGTGCCCCATGCTTTACAGTGGTCTGAAAATTATTACAATGCATATATACCAAACACCCTTCCAAGGAATGGAATACAGAGAAGGAACAAAGAAGGCGAAAGTCACTATTATGCAAAACTTATGTCCCAGAATTGATAATAGCTAACATTTACCTCAGTTCTATTTATGCACTGGGAACTTTACACAGCCAGCACAGTTAGTCAACATTACACTCTGTATAAAGACAAGAAACCGAGGCGCACGGAGTTAAGTGATTTTTTTTTTCTACTGTCAAATAGCTGTCTGTAAGTAATGATGTGGAAATTTTAACTCCAGTGTGACGGTGTGAGTGCCAGCCAACTCCCTCTGACTTCTAAAGTAAACTGGTGAGCATGTGCGAAGTGCCTGGAAGGACACGGTCTGTAAGTCAGCTGTGTTATAGGATTCTGGGACCAGAAGTGGTCTCCATAATGGCAGCTAGTCTCTAAACATATTTGAGAAGGGACATCTCAAAATTCATGAAGTGACAAGTGGAGTGTAGAAATTGCTATAAAAGAGGTGGTAGGAAGGCCTGTCTTGGAGTACATATTTTTGCTCAATCTGCACAATGACCTTATAAAGTAGGTGTTTTCATTCTCCATTTATAGACATGGCATGGGTTTCTGGAGGCCAGGAGAACGGCCCAGCTGAGAAATCAACAGGGATGGCATTTCAGCTTGGGGTTTGGTTCAAGGGCCAGAACTACCTAGTCTGTGCTATGCCCCTGCATAATGCCAATGACTGAAAATATTATCATTTTTATTAGGGATACATGTGGCCTATGAATGATTGGTTGTTTTCATGGTCAGTTTAGTAAATATTACTCACAATTTGGGGTACAATAAAAAGACTAGCTTAATGATCAGGATGGTGCTAGAAGAATGGGTATACAGCTGGGGGATGATGCCGACTTCCCTAACTGAATCTCCTGTTCTTTGAGCAGCTGGCCAAGAAGCAATGGTTCTTTTTGCGACTAAATTTTACAATATGACTAGTGTGCTGGTTAGATGAAAAAAGTCAGCTGGAAGTCCAAGAGGCGGAATAAAAACCTCAGGGAGGAAACAGAAAGAGACTACATAAAACTGCAGTGCTCTGTCCCCCCCTTCTCCTTCCCTCTCTCCTCCCTCCCCTCCCTCCCCTCCCCTCCCCTCCCTCCCCTCTCCTCCCTCACTCCTTCCTTCCCTACATTCACTTCTCTCTCTCCTTTCTTTGGTTCCTTCATTCATCCCCAGCCACCTGCCCAGCCCCCATTTCTATTTTTGAAACAAGGTCTGTCTCACTCTGTAGCCCTGTGTGGCCAGACCACTGTGGGTGGAGAGAGAGAGACACTCCCCCCTACATGTTCCTTATGGCCCATCTGCAGTATCTGTCAGGATCTTGTGCTCCTTCATCCCTCTATCTATTCTGCATAAGAAATACTTTGAGACTGGGCATCTGGTGTAGTAGCAGGATGCACACAAGGCTCTGGCTTCTTTCTTTAGACCTCAGGCATGGAAACAGTTATTCTTTCATTTTGATGACTTTGTTTAACACTACTTTAAGCCATTGTAATTTGGCTATAAGAAAATTTAGATATAATTTAGCTATTTTATATTTTAATTGGTCTCTATATATTAGAATATGGAATGATCATTGGATGATATATATCAGAAGATCTTATATATAGTATTATACTATATAGTCTATTGTATCATGTATCACATACTATAAATAATACTATACCAGAACTATATTTTAGAATAATTATCTTCCTATATTGCATGAAAGTGGGAGGTGCTATTTACTCAGGGGAAGATTCTGATTTCAAGAGACTATAGAACTCACACAGATTTCCTTCCTCCTGGGGTAGTGGAAGGTGGAAGGGTGACTGTTCTTTGGTGTCCAGGCTGTAGGGTGGCCTGTCACAGTTCACCCTCGAGCAAGCTTGTATGTACTGTTGAGCTTCATTCATAGCACAAAGGGGCTGTGGGATTTGTTGCCTGTGGCTGTTTGGTAGGACTACAGGCATGAGATAATGAATACCTCTGGGACAGCTGCCCCAGGGGTCCTAGACCACACTAGAACATTATAATATAGTAGAACACTGCCTGGTACAGCATTTTAATATATTACAATATTCTAATTCTGTATTCCAATTCTTATATCATAAATGTATATAAATGTACCTGCTATACATGATCTATTATCATTATTGTTTATTATTATTATTATTATTATTATTATTATTATTATTATTAGAGACAAGGTTTCTCTGGGTAGCCCTAGCTGGCCTAGAACAAGCTTTACAGACCAGGCTGACCTTGAACTTACAAATTCTCCTACTTCTGTCTCCCAAGTGCTAGGATAAAAGCCATGTGCCACAATACTCTGCTTAGCTCCTATTATTCTGGCTTCTGACATTCTGACACCTGGTCCTTGGTTTCCAAATCTCCTGCCCTCTCTCTAGGATTGGACAGTAAACTGTGTGCATCTTTTGAGTCACTCCAAGGAATTCAATGAGATGAGCTGGGGGATCACCAGAAACAGTGGAAACCACCTGAGAACTCTCAGATCAAAGCCATGATATGCGGTAGCTGCTCCTTGGACTTAGAAAATAATGTTCCAGGTCTCCAGGTCTCCAGAGATGCTGGTAGCGCTCACTCCCATCCTAAGAGAAGGGTTCCAGCCAGTGTTTGAAGGTGGACGTTGGCAACTTTGACTCCACAGTTACCGATTCCTGTCTATTTCTTAGGTATAGTACCATGCACACCACTTTTCCTACGAGCCCCACTTACCCCTGCTGCTGTGAAACCCCACAGTTCAAAGAGACAGATCAGAGCCTGCTTTTCAGAGTGGAGCGGTGCTTCACATATTGACACCTTTTTGCTTAAGCAGGTATTACTTTATGTGTTCATAGCACAAGACCACCTGCGTCATAGGCAGTGCACAACGCTCTGGACCACTGTGTGGTGTAAAATATTCGCAATGTGTTTTACAAATCATGGTCTTGGCAATCCTGCTAAAACAATTTCAAAGTTGAGTTCGCCATTCCAAGAATTTCAGTATAGTAGAGTACCTTATGATCCAATCAGTACAGGGGGCAGTGCAGTCAGAGCCATTTTTCTGCTTCAACCCGTGTAGCTCTGCAGAGTCACCTCTGTGCTATATACTTGATTGTTCCTTCCATAGACTTTTATGTGCAAGGCACCTACCCCATGGCTTGCCATGCAACCCGTCTTTGTCAACAATCTTTACTGAGAAGCCATGAAGATGAATGTTTTATCTTATTTCCTGGTGGGAAGACAGGGAGATCTTTACAACAGGAGAGATTTTATTTATTACTTTTTTTGAGCATTACTGGAATTTTCAACACTGACATTTTCAAGTCAGCAAACAAACAAACAAGCAAACAAGCAAACCAATTTCCTGGTCTTCTCCAGCTAGAGCTCTCTGAGTTCCCAAGCTTGTTAAACCTTTGCCCCATGATTCATTTCCAGCGTCTCCTATCATGGGCCCCCGGCCCTGTTACTCAAGAGACTACGTTTAAGTCACCCAAAGAAGTCATATACACAACATGTTTGCAAAGCTAGTCTCTTCTTCTCTCCTCTCCAAAGCAGACGTGAGAGGCCTCTCTAGAGAGACGGCTCTTACACAACAGGTCACGACCTAGGGTCAATCGTAGCATGCCCTTGAAAACAGAAGTCACCTTTGGAAGCAGCTCCCTGAAGCTGACAGTGACCGCATGGCTTTAAGCACCATTGGCACTCCATTCTTACTCCACAGAGGAGAGCTTGCTGTTATGTAACTCTGTCCTGCTCCTCTGCTCCCCACCCCCACGCTCCCGTCTCTCTTTCTTTTTCCTCTACTTCTGTGACCTTGCTCTGTCTTTTGCTCTCCATATTAACAGCATGCATTTATGACAATTATCTATTTAGAAGGTAGGGGTGTGTATGTGTGTGTGTGTTTGTGTAGGTTAGTGTGTATGCATAGAGGACAGAGGACAAACTTGATATTTCTCTCATTCCTCCATATGGGTTTTGAGCCACTGAGCCCTCTCAGCCCTTTCTCTCCTTCTATGGATTCAGATTTTCTTTAAAAGGCTATATAGAGATACTTTGTTCTGTTCCCAAAAATGTATTTTGTTCACAAAAGACTTGTCACTACTGAAAATCTAATTCCCAGTCTATTTTGAACATTGTGTAATTATCCAAGAGGTTATTTCTCAAGGGTCACTATACTTACCACATGTGCAGTCTTTTCTACCACTTTAACAAATCAGACCCATTAGCTAAATTTGTGCCTTTCCTTTAGCCTGAATGCCATCGTGAAGTGGAAACCTAGCCAAAGAAATGCATTTGAGCTTAAGGCTCCATGTGCCATCTGTATCATATAGTAACAGTCATTTGCTATTCAAAGAAAAGCATGATGCAATACTATGCACAGTTAAGAAAAATTACAGACTATATAAATATAAAAACATAAATATTGCCAGGCAGTGGTGGTGCACACCTTTAATCCCAGCACTTGGGAGGCAGAGGCAGACAGATTTCTGAGTTCAAGGACAGCCTGGTCTACAGAGTGAGTTCCAGGACAAGCAGGGCTACACCAAGAAACCCTGTCTTGAAAAACAAAAACAAAACACCAAAAAGTTGTCTTCCAGAAAAAATAATCTTACATGGGAGGAATCTAATGAAGAAATACTGGCTAGGGGCCAGGTCTTTCACTTGCTTCAATAATGAAATCATATCCAACATCTCTTAAAGGTCAAGGGAAACATGTTATTTTCATGTTTTAAAGACTATTGTGTATTAAAAAGAAAAAAGGGGAAATTCACAAAGTGGTTTAAAATTAAATTACATTTAAATATTTTTAATGAGCAGTTTATTGTTTTGACTTCACAGAATGCTATGCAGTACAACTGCATTCTCAGACGTAGCTGCAGTGTGCAAGCACAGGTGCTCACGTGTGTTTGTGTGTGTGTTTGCATGTGTGCATACACATGCATCTATAGATATGTAGTGACTCAGTGTATACTCTACTTCAAATGTAAAGCTATATGATAGCTTTATATATATATATTTATTTATTATCCCATATCACTGGGCTACATGCCTAATCTTTTAGAGAGCTGAGATGACTCTGGGGGTGGGCAACTGTATTATCATCTCATTCAATTTGATTTGTGAAAGGCATGAACATAAGAGCTAGGGCTGCACACAGTACTCAGTGACACCAGGGGAGAGGGAATGAATGGCTGTGTCCTACCTAAGGAAGTCACAGACTCCAAAGGAAAGATGATGCAGATCCCATCACAACAAACACAATGTATATAAGAATTCAATTCGTCACCATGCAAGGGATTGACAGATGGAGAGGAAATGAATGAGTGACAAAGGTTTCCTGGAGGGACCTGTCCCTTGACAGCTACTGGAGGTGCTATCTTCAGCCTCCGATTTACTCTAAATAAAGCATGTCAGAAATAAAGTGTGGGACACATAGGTAATGGAGAACCCCTCTTCACTTAGACCAGGTCACGTATTTGGAAAAGACCAGAGCTTGAAACAAGGAAATGTCTGTGCCTTTGATTTTAAAAAAAGGTGGTGGTGGCGGGGAGATTTTATAACTCATTTGTAAATCAAGTACCACTTCAACTCTGCATCTTTAAAGGGTAGGCCAGATTCTTCAGTTCATCCAGCCGCAGCTTTCTTCTATTCCCTCTACTCCGCAGGCAGATGCCCACAGTGTTAAAGAACTTGCTTTCAGATCTACATGGTAAGAAAAACCTAGAAGCCACACATCTTGGACACAATAATGTTGGAGGCTTGGTGATAGTACGTTCCGGGCATGCAACACACATAATCAGGCGTGGCATGTCAATAACAAGCAAGCCAATCATATTCCTTCATGCACACTTGCCACAGGCGCTGGCTTGCCAACGTTCACCAAATGTCTTAATAAATTAATACCATCATGACGGACGCTAGCTGTTTTCATTAAAAAAAAAATCTAGGGTGAAAGTTTTCTCTCTGGTTTTCAACAAATAAAATCATTAATGTTTTAATCCAAATTTAAAATGTTTTCTCTGTAGACAACATAGAACGTAATTTAACTAAAAACAAAAACAAAATAGTGTGTATTTCTGTATAAGTTTCTAACTTTGTTGGTAGCTGACCTAAATAACAAAGACCCATTCTTAAGATTATGCAAACCATTTCCCTTTTATTTACTGTGGCTGCATCAGCTCCCAGCAGCAGTACAGCCAGGTATTTGGTTAACATTAACTAGCCTTTGCTGTGAAACAAAGTTGACAATATGTAGTAGGCATGTGGTTGAGAGTTGTTATGTGACTTCCAGAGAACTCACTAGAAATGCAATACGCCTTACACCTTAACTTCGAAATTACGGTATCTCATTCTTTGAGACAAACTTTAAAGTGAGTCACCCAGTGGGTCACGGAGTTAGCTTCAGCTTTGCAATGTGGGTTTTGCCCTGTGAATAACAGCCCTGTAGTTTGCTATTGTTTGCTGGGCGAATTAAATCAGCAGCTGTTCTGAGTAGTTAAAAGACTTAGCTTACAGTTTAGCAAGCTTGTTTTCCAAGACAGGAATTGATTAGGCAAATGAATACATCCACCCCCCACACACCCCACCCCCCAATCCCAGAACTGTAACTAACTGACAAGCTTTGTCAAGTTTACCTTTCAACTCTCAGAATGGGCTCTGAGAGTTGGGCAACTTCCTGCGACCTCAGGAGGTCCCCACAAACCCAGGACTATTTCAAATGCTTACAATAGCCCAGGAGCTGAGCCGGACATTAACCCAACCATGTGAATGAAGGAGATTCCCTCAAAGTTTTACTTGTAAGGGACCTACAGCAGATAAAAAGGCCTCCCTTGCTACCAAAAGGAAATTGCCATACCTGTAGGACTTTGAGAAACGCAATCTTGTTCTAGTTCTTGGAGATGGTCCTGGCACTGCGACTCCCAGGGGATCCCAGACAAAAGCCATTTGTAAAGAGAGTGCTAAGAGATCCACAGGAACAGCAGAATGTCAGAGCAGATACTGGACCCTGGGGCGGGAAGGCCCTTCAGGCTGCAAGAGGCACTTGTGGCTGAATGAGGGCATTTCTTCAGTGTGGTGGTATGTGCTGACAGAGAGGTGGCAGGCTGGCTGAGGCAGGGCTGGAAAGGGTGGCCAGCACTTCCTGCTGCGTGACACTTGCCCTTTGCGACAGCGCTTGCTTCACCTAGACAGTCTCTTGTTAGTGTGAGAAACAACTCCCTTGAAACTGCTTTTAAATATAGCCCAGCTTAAACAGCAGGGCCACATGCCACTCCTGAAAAGCATAGCCCCCACCCCACCCCCCACAGACATGCAGATGCACAGACTGGGAGGTGTGGTTCAATGGGTCAACTTACTCTTAGTGTGAATGTTAAACAGTAGTGACCTGTAGTGAAAGGGAAAATTACACATGGACCCAGGACTGGGAAACTTGACAGGAGTATTAAATTTCAACTCTGGCTATCCAAATAATTTTTTCTTATTCTAAATTCTCTTAGATACATGTATGAATGTCGTTATTAGAAAACCTTGTAAAAAAAAAACTTAGTAATTGTTAAAAACAAAACAAAACAAACAAAAAAAACCCCTCTCCTCCCTGCCAGTCAGTGTGAGATGAAAACAGGCAGATCACTTTCAGAACTCCTGGCAACCTTTCCCTCAAAGGGATGTCACTGTGTCACCTTGCAGAGTGAGTTATAAGGAGTGACTTTGACAGCAGAGATCAATGTCTTGTCCCGTTCTTCGCTCTTGAACAGATCCCTTAAAACGTCCTTCTTTCAAGTCACATAAAGGCTGAGAGATCCACAGAGCTCAGTTGTGTGGTCTCAGAGTTCAGCGCGCGCGGCAGGGAGACATATATTTCAAGGTGTCCTCAAGGACTCAAGGCACCCTGGTGTCGTCATCACTTCTCAGGAGTCAGTGGTATTTAATGCTGACAACACAGCCTAATTCCATCACTCCCTGCCCAAGCACTGGCCTGCTTGTGACCTCCATTGTAAACCAAGGCAGGGCTCTACACATCCAGGATAAGATTAGAGAAGCTTGGAGAAACCCTAAAAAAGATGTTAACCCCCTCTGAACTGGACAAAATTGACTAATCGCCCTAAGGGACCATCTCCATGCCTACCAGGGTTAAAGACCCTTAACATTCTTTTTTTTTTTTTTTTCCTGGCTCCGATCCCAGCCTCACTAGGCTTAAGATTTATTTATTTTATGTATGTGAGTACAATGTCACTCTCTTCAGACACACCAGAAAGGGCATCAGATCTCATTCTAGATGGTTGTAAGCCACCACGTGTTTGCTGGGATTTGAACTCAGAACCTCTGGAAGAGCAGTCAGTGTTCAGTGCTCTTAACTGCTGAGCCATCTCTCCAGCCCCTCCCCCCCCATGCTCTCGTGATTTGGGGGGGCATTAAAATGTTAAACAAGCTGAGCATCGGGCACAGTGAGGGGAGGGGTTTCTGAAAAAGCTACATGCTTTGGAGATGTGCAATACAGAAGGTTTTTGCCAGTTGTGTTCTTTCGTTATCTGACTCACATACTCAGTAGGTGAGTGGTGGCTGTCTGGCAGATTAATAACGCTGATGTTCAAAGTTCCAATCTAAAAGAAGACTTCTGGGGGTCAGCTTGTTGTATATGATTGTTTCACAAATGGCCTTTGTGCTTTTGGGTAAGGCTCTATATTACATACGCGGAAGGCAGGTCCTAGGAGTGGAAGAAAACAGCCATCCCTAGGCCCTCGGTCTTTACGTTGTGTGAAACTCCACAGTTGCCTCTTGGTTCCCATTGATCTATTAGTTTCTATCAGGGATAGCTCTTGGGCAATGCTGCCCCACTCCTGACGTAGCACCACAGAGATAGACAACTCCTGTTTAGCAGAATGGCTTTGTATGGTGCTAGAGCAAGGCCATGTAGGAAAACTGGTAGACTTGTCAGGTAGAGAGGGATCTTGAGGGCTCATGGAAAGGGGAGGCTGGGTATGAAGGGAGAAGAACACACAGAAACAGGAAAATCCCAGTAGAGCTGGTCTTTTCATCTCTCACAAGAGAATTGAAACCTATTCCTTACAGAAATCATATGCTTTGCAGGTAAAACAGCACCACTGATGTCTGCCGCATGTAGAAAGCTTCTGAGCCCCCAGATGTTGTGTGTTGTCATGGTTTTATTTTTTTCATTTGTAAATTACATTAATCTCATTGGTGTATGGTGTCTGGGCAGCGGATACATGGTAGAGGACAGCTGGTAGGAAGAAGATGGCTCTCTCTCTCTCTCTCTCTCTCTCTCTCTCTCTCTCTCCCACATGGGTCCTAGGTATTGGACTCAGGTCATCAGGCTTCATGACAAGAACTTTAATCCACAGAGCCATTGGGTCAATTTTTCTCCCCTGTAGTTTACATAGTTTTATTGAAAATAACATAAGCCTTATCATTCAGTCTCAAAAAGTTTTTTGCAAGTAATCATATATCACATCTCATACACAGTATGTAATACATATGCACACATATATAGTTTGTTAGTTATATTTTGTTGACTTTTAGAGACATGCAGCCTTGGGTGGCCTGGAACTTGTTATATAAACCAGGCTATACTTGAATTCATAGAGTGCTGGGATTAAAGGTATGCCCCACCATGCCCACTGCTAAATTTATATTTTAAAATGCAAATTTCAGCTGTAGAGGTGGCTCAGCAGTTAAGAGCACTGACTGCTCTTCCGAAGGTCCTGAGTTCAAATCCCAGCAACCACATGGTGGCTCACAACATCCGTCATGAGATCTGATGCCCTCTTCTGGTGTGTCTGAAAACAGCTACAGTATACTTATATATAATAAATAAATAAGTCTTTTAAAAAATAAAATAAAATGCAAATTTCAGTACTGTTTTTTAGAAATGGCCATTACTCCACAGATATGAGAATTAGGCAACTGGAAAAATCAAAGCCCAACAAACAGGGTGTTTTCTAGAATGTACCTTTGCTGTATTTATATTTGTGCCAGCAACTTATAACTTTCACTTTGTATGGGTAGAAAGAGAGTCAAACATTGAAAATACTTGAGTTAATTTTTACAAAGCCAAACTGTTTCTTCTTAAATTTCTGTTGTTATATACAGTACTCATGGATGCAATTCTCAAACAAAAACTAAGCAAATCAGAACCCTAAAAAGTAAATTTATCCCAGTAAATGGAAGAGCCAATTGTTATCCACACGGCTCCCAATCCTCCTCAACAGCCACCTCCTGCAGCAACTTAAACCTTATACTCTGCAGCGCTCTAAATAAAGCTTTCTTCTTCTCCTAATTCTTCTTCTTCTTCTGTCTTTGGAACAGTTCTACAAGTTTTGTTCCAAGATTCCAGATGCTGCAAATGACAGATTTGGGTTTTGGTGTCTGACCTAGAAACTCAGAATTTCCTTTATAGGGAGACAGCCACTCTAAGTTAAACTGAGACTCCTGGGTATAAATATGGCGGAATTTAAATGTAAGCACACATGCATTCATTTACTTCCATACCAGGTCGTGAGTGAACAGGACTCGGGGAGGTGTAGAGGGTGGGAAGTAGACCAGAGAAAGAGAGTTACAATAGCGGGGCTGCGGTATGGTGAAATCCGCTGCCTCAGGAAACCAGAACAGTCAATTAAAGGGGCTTCAGGATAATGCTGTATTTTGAAACAGTTGTTGGTCAAAGACTCAAAGCTAGAAGTTTTTTTTGTTGTTGTTGTTTTGGTTTTTCAAGACAGGGTTTCTCCGTATAGCCCTGCCTGTCCTGGAACTCACTTTGTAGACCAGGCTGGCCTCGAACTCAGAAATCCGCCTGTCTCTGCCTCCCGAGTGCTGGGATTAAAGGCATGTGCCACCACGCCCAGCACAAAGCTAGAAGTTATAGAAGCAAACATTAGCTGTGCAACTGTCAGCTACCTCTGATGAGGGCAGCATTATATTATTGGAGTTTCAAGATCCTAACACTGACAATAGATATGCTAATGTGGAAGGGGGAGGGAAATCTCCTGGGGTCTCACTCCCTAGTCAAAGAACTACAGGCATATAAGGACTGCTTCCAGAGTGGGAACAAGCCAGCCTGGGATGGGGCTCTTAATCAGTTATTTTCACATACCCACAGCTAGAAATAATAGTAATAATGAAAAAGAAAGATTCAGTGTTATACATAACAACAGGAATCAAAAAAAAAAAAAAAGAAAAAAAAGGAGAGGCCATTGGCTTGCGAAGGATGAGAGGTGAGGGAGTGGTTAGAGGGAGGGGTCCTGGGAGGAGTCGAAGGAAGAAAAGGGGAGACAGTGATTGGATTGGATTTTAATTAAAAAAATAAAATTATTAAAAGATTACATTTTCAGAGTGGTCAGTCACAGAAACATACAAGAAAAAGAAGTTTAACCACTCTCAGGGACTTTTTAAAAACAAATGTTCATGCAAGACAAGTTCCTGTGGCTTACAAGCAGCTTTGTTACAGGAATTGTTTATGATCAGCAGTGATCATTTATTTCTGTGAATGGAAGTGCTGCAGTTCAAAGAAAATCCTAGCATTATTCTGCAGCAAGCACTTCACTTTCATCTGTGGAAATAAACTATGATCATTCTAAACCTTACGTGAGTTCCATTTGATTACAGGTCAGTAATTGCATGTTCTGAAATGGTGACCAATTACTTTATGTGCTGGAATGCAGTTGAGAGCATCAGAGGAGTGTGGTTTGTATTTTGATCATCCGTAAATGTATCCTACTCTCTTATATGTGCCGGGATTTAAAGAAATAAATTGCCATGGAAATGTTGAAGTCAACAGGGCACTGCATAAAATAATAAGCAATAGTCATACTTAAATATAAGAATAATGGACCGTTTCCACTGTGGATTGTGGAGCAAAACCTTTACTCAAGTTTTCTATCTATCCTGAAGTATATATAGAAATGATTTGGCAATTTGAATGATAATCAGGTTAAGCCTTTGCTGATAAGGTAATGGAACTCCTAAAGACTTAAACTGAGTTGGAAGAAGGGCTAGGAAAATAGCTCAGCCATTAAAAATGTGTGTGTGTGTGTGTGTGTGTGTGTGTGTGTGTGTGTGTGTGTGTGTGTGATTTTTATTACCTTCCCTTTCCTGAATAAAATAAAATAATGAAGTAAAAAAGACCACCATCACTATTACATCCAAATTATTGTTACAAGAATGTGCCGTTAAGAATTATATTTTTTAAAGGAAACACCATCAGGAAGCTGTTGAAGGGAGGGGACAGTCCAAGCAAATGGTCCTCAGAGCTACAGTGATGCACAGAGGGCCACATGGTCTGGCTGGGTTTCAGTGCCTCCCCCATCTGCTCTGACTTCAGACCATTTGCAGGGTTTTTAAGAGGACTAAAAATGTGTTTTACATAAAAGCATCCTAGACATACACACATGCATGCACTCAGGCACAAAGGCACACACATGCATGTGCGCATGTACACAGGCACATGTGCTCTGGACTCCACCATTAACAATGTAAGCTTTTAGGAGAGTGTAGAAGTTACTTTTATCCTGTTAAAAGCATTTTCATTTTTTAAAAATCATCCTTTAAAATTGGTTACAAAATTCTATTTGATCTGTTTTTTGTTTTTTCTTCTTTGTTTTTTGTTCTTTGTTTTTTGGTTTTTGTCCTTTGCATCAAGGTTTCCTTGCCAGGGATAACTTTGTTTCTCTATTTGTTATCTTTTTTTTACCTTAAGTAAGAATAGGATTACGGGATTAAGTCTTAAAGGGTTAATGTTTTATTTACAAAACTGAAATTATCCCTGTCTTATTTACAAAGACTGAATAAAAACAACAAAGAACGACTCAGGAGTTGTATAGGACACTACCAGAACTAGCTGATGGAATGGTTTCTAGTTGTTTTGCCTTATGCTTCAAATGTAAAAACAACTCTCTGTCTCTCTGTCTCTCTGTCTCTCTGTCTCTCTGTCTCTCTCTCTCTCTCTCTCTCTCTGTCTCTCCCTGTCTAAAAACATATGGGCTATGAGCACAGGTTGTTCAGTTGGTAAAAAATTTACAACCGTGGATCCGACTGTGTTTCCCACTTGTTGCCTGCCCACCAGTTAAGGTCAGAAACGATGTCTTCCCACTTTTCAGACCCATACTAACAAACCAGCAAAACAATTTTGGAATTGCCAGACTGCAAAGCAAAATTGCTCCCTCAGGACTAAGACAAAAAGAGCTCAAATACCAGAGATTTCTAAATAACAACAATCTCATGTGTCCAATTGTGGGGGCATAAATTTTTCCACAACATTTTTTTTTTTATACGCCAATAGCCATAAACTTTCCTGTTCTCAGGCCCTAGCTGTTGGCCATCTCCTTCAGACCCCCCTGCACCAGGATACATCTTGAGCATTGATTGAATGGAAAAAAAAACAAAAACAAAAACCAGCTGACTGTCAGATGACTTTCCTCTAGTTCCTCATCCTGCCAGCATGATTTCAATAATGATTTTCTGCTCATTTTGTAATAAGAACATGAGATATGTTATATAAGCCCTAATAATCAATTTCCAGGCTTCCAATTTCTTTTATTCTGTTTGATCACCGAGGAAATTGAGGTTTACAAAGTTTGAATAACTTATTCCTGAAAGCATAAAGCTAAGGAGTAGCAGATGCAAGGTTAAACCTACGGTCCTGTTCCCTACAAAAACCTACAGTCTATGTGCCGAGAAAGTAAAGAATGCGAGAAGGCTCCTCTGAAGGAGAGGCAAATCATGGCAGAATCATGGCGGAAGTTTTAGATTTTCACTGGGGAGGAACCAGACAGACACCATGGCTAACAGTTACCTAATCTTACACAGCCAGACAATGCCTCTAGCCACTATTGTCAGCACTGAGACTCAGACACGTTAAGTTTCTGCTATCATAAAGTCAGTCTATGATGACAGACACGTGAGTACAGGTTAGTTCCGTTCATCTCTAGATCGTGGCTTTGCTCTTGATGGCAAATGATCTTTCAATTGATAACTCCTGGAAGAAGACTGAGTTTGGAGTGGCACTAGCTGAAGGCAGAGCCTGAGTGGGCCCAAGCATGAAGAGCCATAGAGACTGTGAACTTGGGATGCCCGCCCGGAGGAAAGGCTGAAGCGCATGCGCATCAGCCTGTGTGCGCTGCTCAGGGTCCGGCGTTTTCCACGTGGGAAAGAAATAGAAATGCTTTTTAATTGGTGTAGCCAATGATGGCAGCTCACCAATGGCTAAAAAAAGAAACACCGACATCTGCTTTAGAGTCACACCTAATCATTTGTTTTTGCTAATTTGTTCTTAATTCATCACAGGACACGCAAAACGTTGAGGTCTAGCTCTCTCTCGAAAAGAAAACCACCCAAGAGATTCACAGCTAGACCTTGATATAATCGCCATTAATGAGGCAGTAGGGAAGGCCCTGAGCTCTGATTCCATGCTATTCCCATTTCATTTGTTCAGAGACATTAAATGCCTTTGCCGCGTCTGATGATGGCGAGCAACAAGGCCTTGATAGAGATCCCAGGTCTCTGCTAAGCGTTAGAGGATAGGCTGTTTCTATTAATATATTAGAGACTCCCTCTGCTAAGTGACTGCTTGCGTATTCCAGAGAGTTGTTTCTCAGCTCATCAACACTAAAAACAAACTCCTGGGTAGGACAACTGTTTGCTGTCTGTCAGACATCTCTTAAAACCACATTCTCAAGTTCTTACTTCACAGTCAGATAGAATTTAGTTCAGTGTTAAGTGGCTGAAGGGACAGAGAGACCTGGTGCCCTTCACAGACACTTTGAACTCAGAATATCCTCTCAGGAAAATGTCACTGAAACATGTGATAGAAAACGCTTCACTGTACAGTCGGTACCTAGCATTACACCGCCGCGCCACAACCACCACCCACCTACATCTTGATTTCACCAGTAAAGAAAAAAAAAAAAAGCATACTGTAAGTATGACTAGGAGGCCCAAGAAAAGCTACAATACACTGAGTGTCAGGCGTCTGTAGTCCAAAGTTGATGGGGAACAGCAAACTTGTTGAGACTAAATATTTATAATATGGTTCAAAAAAGAGATTCATTTTGCAAAATAGCGCTATTGGAATTTCAGAAACGTAGAACAGCTAAGGAAATTTCCTGAGAGTATCAACAACTCTATCTCTTAAACTCCACCAGTTACCCTTGGGAGATTATCTCTAGCAGGTCACCATTAGATTGGACCTGAATAACAAGAATTTCAATGTTATAATAATATATATGGTGGTTTGGATGAGAATGGTCCTACAGGCTAATGTTTGAATATTTAGTTCCCTGGTAGAACTGTTTGTGATGGGTTAAGGGATATGGCCTTATTGGAGCAGGTGTGGCCTTGTTGGAAGGGTCACTGAAGATGAGCTTTGACATTTCAAAAGACCAGCCATTTCCAGTTAGTGCCCTCTCTGCCTCTTTGTGGTGGTTATCTCAAGATAGGAGCTTCGAAGTCATGGCTGCCTGCCGCCATGCTCTCTGCAACTAGACTCTGCCTTGGCTATAGTGTCTTATCACAGCAAATTAAAAGTAACTAAAACTTACTAAGTTACTATTAAATTAATAATACTTATGAATTTTATCTCATGTTGAGCATAATTTATAATTTCCCATGCTTTTTCTTATGGAACCTATTCTAAAGGCTGTACTTTATACAGGCAAAAATAATGCGTCTTTTTTTCTCCTTTTGTATTGCAAAATGCAAAAATTATGAGTTCCCAAATTTTACTTAGAAAAATAAATCAGTTGTAACTAACTGTTAAAAGCACACTCAAAGATTATGAATTTTAAATATCACTATGCAGGTAAGTGATAAAAAGCTGCTACCCTGTGATTTTAACCCAGTTTATTCTTATGTAACATGCTTTCTGAATTGTTTGATACAGGGACATTCTTAGTAAATACTGATATTCTTGGTAAATATTGATTATCAGTCAAGCACTGGATAATGGATATATGGAGATTTTCCAGTTTTTGATACTGCACAAAATATTCCCTAAAATTCAAACAATAAAGGATGTTTTAATAAATGAGAATTATTGTGTTTTCTCTTCATGTAATTTTTCCTTTTCCCTTATTATATTGTATGTAAGCTTGTTATAAATGTTGGGCTAATTGTGAACAAATGATTAATAAATAGAAAGCCCACATTTTGCCGCTACTGGTTTTAGCAGTCCTGTCTTGTGCTCTTATTGTGCCAGCTAGCCCAGTGTCACTTCTCAGCACTAACAAATGCAGGTCACAGTCAGAAGGCATTAAAAGACTCAGGGGATTTCAGGTTAGTCTTCACCAATGTGAACAGCTGGCAGGTATGACCCCTGAACACGCTCAGCCTGTTGGAATCTGTCTCATTGCCAAGGGATCCAGTGAATGAGCAGAGACTCTAGCAATTTCTGGAAGAAGCTGCCAAGGAGGGATGCTCTGAGGGCTATGGAGTATCCCAACTGCAGAGAGCTGACTCGTTGGGAACACTCAAGGATGTAGGCTTACAGCATTCAGTAGAACAGTTCAGTATGATGCCACTGGATTGTAAAGAGTATTTTGAAACATTACAGGGAATGCTTTGTTAAGAGGTGTATTATCAAAAGGAGACTAGGAGTAGAATCTCAAAAATCATTTACTAATTAAAATATACGCCAAAATATCGACTTTTTTTTTTCTGGGCAATAGAACTATAGAAATTTGTACATGATCTTTCCTGTAGAGTTGTCATGTCACTGACAACTACTACACGTTACTGTAATGTACAGATAAAATTGGATATATGTTAATAAAAAGTTGAGCATCAAAGCTACTTTTTTTTTTCCTCACTATGAATTTTAGAGTTTTAGACAGATTTCAACAAAAGGTCATGAACAAAGACCTTTGGGTCTCTTTTAAATTAGTCATGTCTCAGAGAAATTTCACAAGTTGCCGAGATGTTAAAGGTGCTGAAAGAAGTGCTCAGAAACCAGACAGGACCTCACATCACTTAGCACTTATAGTGGTGTGATCTAAAATTAAATTAGAAGGAGCATGGTGAGGTCTACAGAAGCAGAATTGTAAAGGAGAGAGCAGTCGGTTTCCTAGTGTGGACCAGCAGCCATGGTAGGGACAAAGGAAAGGAGAGAAAGAGGTCTAAAGGGATTTGCCAGGTCTAAAAAGAAATTCTCCTGCAGAGAGACAGGGACACAGAGAGACACCGAGACAGAGAGAAACAGAGACAGAGAGGCAGCAGAGAGGGAGGGAGGAAGATAGAAAGACAAAGATAGAGAGAGACCCAAAGAGAGAGACAGAGACAGGGAGAGACAGAGACAGACAGATAGAAAGAGACAGAGAACTGAAAGTTAACACAATGCCCCCTAGTGAAGACAGGGTTTCACAGCGATCCCTGCGGCTGGGCATTTCCTTTCCTTTCCTCACCCAGTCCAACTTCCAGTCCTTTAGAGGATGCAGATATGGACAACACAGAACCCGTGATACTATTAAATATTCACAAATTGCCAGAGACAAGGCTCAGCTGCTAAAAGCACTTGCCGCCTATCTGAAGTCTTGATTTACATCCCCATGACCTATGTGGTGAGGATGAGTGGAGACAACTAATTCCTCCAAATTGTCTTCTGCACATGGATACACACACACACACACACACACACACACACGCACACATACACACACACGCACACACACACAATTGAATTTAAAAAAATTAAAGACTTGCATAAATGATCCACATAACTATATTTATTAATGACAATGTCTTGAAAGAACTTTTAAAAATAGGAAATCTGTATCTATGTTTGTCCCTATGATTTCTGACATTTGCTCTTTTTTTCTCTCATAAAAGTTTTTACCCATTTCACAAGACAAAGAATTGAATACTGAAAATTATACACAACGCCACAGTTAAATACTGTCTTTTCATATTAAAAATTTAGAGTCAGCAAGCTATAAAGAGAACAGGCTCAGACTGATGAGGAGAGGAGATTCACCCTGGGTTGGCTAGCACCATAGCTAAGCTCTGGGCCTAGCCCAGACTGATCAGATGTTCAAAGATCCTCCCTTGTAAGTAAGTGCCTGGAGCCTCTCCTGACAGTGGTACCCCCAACTTTCAGGTCTTGAAGTATAGCCAGTTCTCTGGCATAGTCTGAGACAGTTTGAAATCTTACAACAGCCACTCCCAAGGACAGCAATTGGATCACAAACCCATGTTTTATTGTAAAAACCACAGACAATATGAAAGGCCAAGACAACTTATCTCTCCCAAATCTGCTAGTCCTGTATGAATGTTCTTCAGTGAGAATTGCCTAGACGGACTCCAGAACTCCAAAGAACAATCATAAATGTCAGCCAAGAATTCAAGGAGTTTAAAGAGGACACAAACAAACAGTTCAATGAACTTTTTTTAAAAAAGTAGCAATAAATGCCTGAGTGATGATGTCTAGGAAGACACAAACATACAACTGAATGAAGTGACAAAGAAAATCCAGGATCTGAAAACTGAATTCAATAAAGAAGTAGAACTCAAGCTGAAACGATGATGGAAATAAAACCTCAATAACTCCAACCTAAGCAGCAGGAGGAACCTTATAAGAAGAACAGATCAGGTAGAAGATAGAGTACCGTGATTGGAAGATAAAGTGAGAAGCTAGACCATACATTCAAAGAACATTAAAACACACACACACACACACACACACACACACACACACACACACACACACACACACAAGAAAAGAACTTTTAAGGGATGTGGGAGACTATAAGAAGGTCCAGTCTCTGAATTCTAGGCATAGATGAATGAGAAGCACCTCATGTCTCCAGCATAGGCCAGGCCTTCAGTCAGTTCACAGAAGACAACGTCCCCAAAGTAAGCAGAGATACATCCATACAGAGACGAACCCCTCACAGAACACTAGATAGACAAGACCAGAAAAGAAAGTCCCATGGCACATCACAGGTAAAATACCCAACATTCAGAACAAAGACGGTTCTGAAAGCTACAAGAGAAAAAGTAACAAGTTACATGTAAAGGAAGAACCCTCCTGAATAATAGCAGATTTCTCAGTAGAAGCTTTGAAAGCCAGAAGAGCCTGGAGCAATGGACTCCATGTTCTAAGAGCATGACTTCCAGTCTAGGCCACTGTACCCTGAAGAACTATGGAAAGGAAGTAACTACCATTAGACTTGATTAATAGACACAAGACTGCTAAGATTATCACAATTCGTTTAGGTATGTGTGAAGAGAGCATACTTGAAGTGTCATGAATCAACTGAACTTATTCTAGGAAGGCAGATCTATTTCACTATTCAGAAACTCACTCAATGCAGTTGTTCTCCAATTAATAAGTATAATAGGAAGTCATAGGCCATTTTAGGAAATGTAGAAAAATAGTTTCACCAAGTTTAATAATAATTTTTGCATTTGTCCATGTGTGGTATGTGTGTATATGTATTATTATACGTGGGTGCATATATATATATGTGTGGATGCACATGTATGTGTGTGTCCATGTTTGTGGAGACTCAAGTTTGACACTGAGTATTTTCCTTGATTGCCCTCTAGGAGGAAGAGACAATGGTGATGACAACTATATGTCAACTTTGAATTGAAAGAAACTTTAGCACAATAAAGTAATATCAACCAAAAGGGGAGGGAAGTGAGGTGCCCCCCAAAGGTTTCAGATTAATGAAAGAAAGAAGCAGAATTTCTCAACCTTGCTAATGCTGCGACCCTTCAATACAGTTAGTTGCTCATGCTGTGGTTATGCCCGACCACAAAATTATTTCATTGCTACTTCATAACCATAATTTTGTTACTGTTATGAAGCTTACTATAAATATTTGATATGCAAGCTATCTGATATCTGACCCCCAAAGGGGTCTCGACTCACAGCTTGAGAATTGCTGATCGACAAGGATTCAAGAGGGATGCTACACATGAGAGAATACAGCATGAGGTCAGACTCACACCCCACCACCATTCTCCAATATAGCACATAGCACTGCGTGATGTCTTTTCCAACATAGGTTTTAGATGGCTATATTATTACATATATTTTATTCAGCTAAGCTTTTTGTTCTAACTGTAGATGTGATCTAGGATTGTTTACCTTTCTTTCCAGGGTGCCTCTGGGTTTGTGAGTAAACCCATTGCAGGTGTGAAAAGCTTAGACCCCTTGCCTGAGAATGCATAGCTATTGCACTGAATTAAGGACAGACAGGGCAATGCTACTGTGAGCAGGTGAGAGGCAGAAGTGAGAAAGCATTGACCACACCCAAGGCTTCTGGTGATGAGCAAGGACTCTTTCTTATCTAGTGTAATGTAAGGTATATTGCAGTCTTCTGTTACCTGAAAGAGTGTGTACAGAAAGAAAACATTCTATGCTCAGTTTTCTGCTGGACTCTGAACTTCCTGTGGCCTTGAGAGCCTGGGACTGCCATGTAAAACAAAGCTAAATACACATGTGAAATGAATTCTTTCAGCGTTCTTAGAAGACAGTCTTGGACTCTGTGAGGAGTAGGAGTGTGTGTGCCAATGACTGGAATGTAAATAAATGAATAAGTGGATAAGATGTGGAATGAAAAAAAAAAGACAGTCGCAGGAAATTTCATTATTTTGCTCTAAACTCTGCCTTCCTTAATGTAATAAATATTTAATTCTGTTTTGTTCCAGAAAAGACTCAAGCTCCTCCGTTTCCTTTGGCAATTAGCTTAGATAAGCTGGCTCACCCATTTTTCCACCTACACAGTGCTCAGTAGCAAATCCTTATGGTTCTCACAACTCTCTTTGTACTTGAACTTGGCTGAGACTGATTCATAGATGTGATCATGCATTTATCACTTGAGGGTATCGACACACACTTATCATATTGTTTATCTGTTTGTTTTAAAAAACAAGTCCAAATGACTATTTAAATCTGTCATTTTATTTATGTCAATTCATTTAAATTTTTAAAAGGGAGTAAAAAAAATGTATAGGATTTAAGAACTTAGAGATACGTGAGCAAAAGTTGCTGGAAAGAGGCTATGTTCTTCACTAAACCTTCGGCAAGGTTGATGAGTGGATTAAAACATCAATGACCGACTGTAGGGGGTTTGGAATGGACAAGTCCAGGGTCAGATCATCTTGGGCTACCTTCAGCCTTCCTAGTAACCATCTAGTGCCATTCTCCGTACCTGACCTAAGATCTTTCTGACAATTCGGTACATCATTTGGAATGTCTAAACAAGCACCTAGCTGCCACAGACCTAAGGCTTATTAGCCTGTAGCTCTGTATTTTTAGGTCCCACGCCAGTTGTTTGTTGGAGTTAGTGAGCGTATTAGTGACATCTCTATTGTTTTGACAACACACCAGGACCAAGACAACTTGAAGAAAGGGTTTATTTGGGGCTTACAGAGAATGATACATTCTGTAACATGGTAGGTACAGTGTGGGCGGGGTGCTGAGAGCTTAGGGCTCACATCTGGAACCACCAGGAAGAAACAGAGACCTACCTGGGAATGACATGCAGATTTTTTTAAAAGTCAAAGTCCACTCCCAGTGATATACTTTCTCCAGAAAGGCCACAACTCCTACATGTTCCCAACAGTGCCTGCAACTGGGGACCAAGTATTCAAATGCCAGGGATTTATGGGGAACATCTCATTCAAACGCCTAAAGCTAGTTAGTTTCTGTTCCAGCTTTTGACTAGTCCATCAAGTTGTCCAGTTTTCTCAATCTTTAAAATATTCAAAAGCTTTAAAATATTACAGCTCTAAAAATGAGTTTTAAAAGTGAAAAGTTTCTATATACTGAGAAGATAATTCATTCTACTTAAAAAAATTATAAAAACAGTGAACTGAAGTGTCCTAAAATTTTGCTTTGTGCGATGTTATTTCTGAGACTTCTTGTTGTCTGTGTGCCAGGACATTCTTAAGAATTTTGGGTCTAGAAGTCCAACTTAGCATAGATCTTGGCTCTCCTGTTGCCTGTCCTTAGCTTCTATGCACATATGTCCATATGTAGGGAAAGACAAGAATGGGGTGTGTGTTAAAGGGAAAGAGATGTATAATGGGAGAGAGGAGGGAGAGAATTAGGGAGAGGGATTGTGCATGAGAGAGAAAGGAAGATGGGGAAAGGGAGGGAGGGAGAGAAGGAGGGAGGGAAGGAGGAAAGGAGGGAGGGAGAGAAGGAGGGAGGGAGGAAGAAAAGAGGAGGGGAGGAAAGGAGGAGGGGAAGGAGGAGGGGGAGAGGAAGAGGGAGGAGGAGGAGGAAGAGGAGGAGGAGGAAGAAGAGGAAGAGGAAGGTCAAGAACACAACTAAGCAAGCACTATCTCTCTTTGACACGTTCTAGTACTCTCCACAGAGCACAGGGACAACGTATACTAGATATTAATTTTATATGCTCTTCTCGCTGGCCTTGCTTTCCCAGTCTCCTCTCTCCAATCTCTGGCCACTCTCCTTTCTCAGTGTATGGTCACTCTTCCACAATGTAGAACCTGAGACAAATCATCCCCCTCTGGGATTAGCAGGTTGATTCTCATGATGTATCTGCTTGGCTACAAGATTCCACTCCAATAGTCTCTGAAGCAGAATGCAGTCTCATACCCTGATCCTTGTCTCTAGCACTGACCTAAGCATCATGTCCAAAACCACGGACATTGCGATGCTAAAACAGGCTCCTGTTTGAACAACACACATTAGCCCAATGTGAATGATGAATATTCATGAAAGCATGTTTAGAAATTACAGAAAAATGAGATGAACAAGAGAAATGAAAATCATCCCTACTAGAACTAAATTGGAAATCTGGCTCATTTTCATTTTTGTATGTAAACAGATGCGTTTATGCATCTAATTTTAATATTTAATTGAGATTTTTAATGTCTGTGATTAATTTTAGATTCTATTCTACTTCTTATTTTACAAGAAGCATTTCCTCATATTATCTAACATGTGAAAATAAAATTAGTAGTTGATGCCTTGATACAATACCAAAATTTATCTAAACATTAGTTCATATGGTATATTTATGTTCCATGACATCCATAGTACAACTAATTTTGGATGGTTATCTTTGAACACTTATATTTTTAAAGTCTCAAAAGATCTCTAAAATTCAAACCCTTTAAAGCAGAAATAATAATAAAAAAATAGGCTTAATTTTAGAGCCTGAGGTATGTAATGATTTTTATTTATTTTCCTAAGAAGAATACCTTGAGTTAGCTTAAAAATTAATGTAGCAAACTACATTTGTATGCATGATTCATACTTTAAAAAATTTTGCAAATGTAAGATCATTTGACATAACTTGCTGTGTGTTACAGGGAGTTCACTCCATGATAATTAGTCAGTACTGAGAATAACAAGACAGTGATTTCTTATACGATAGGAAAATGAAAAAAATCCCACCATGAGTAGTTATGTGGACCATATTTTATAAAAGGCTGAGAGCGATAAAAGTGAAGGAAAGAAAGCCAGCCAGGAGGTTGTTATTAAAGAGACCCAGAAGTCAGCCGCTGCCGTTTCTTGTGCTCTGTGAGGACTAGAGAGCTGCAGGTCAGCATTTCAGAAAAATCATGCCCATGGGGGCACAAGGCTTTACTTGAGGCAGGTTTTCCTAATTGTAACGTTCTGTTGAAGAGAAGTCCTTGACTTAAACATATCCTTTTGTGCCCTCTAGTGTTTGAATTCACAAACACTTCGGAGAAGGTTAACTCAGAGTTCAGATGGGACTACCTTGCTTTTCATTCTGCAATTTAAAAATCCCTCGTTTCACAAGAACAGTCAAGTTGCAATACCACCTACCACTGAGCAAATCTTGCCGCGCCTGCCGCCTTCATTTTTAATGAACAAAGCCTTATTGGCACATGTGCCACAGCCCTCTAAAGGGTCATATGTGGACAACTGCATTTTTTCTTCAGGACAGAGTTGAATATTGACTTACTGGCTGACAGTGCAAAATCTTTTACTATCTGGATTTGCATCAGGTGACCCTTGCTTGGGCCAGAGAATTCAGTATTACGTTAGAGACTGTTAACATTTTAGAAATTAAAAAAAAAATGCCATTCCTTTCTATCAACCCCCGAGACCCTAGTAAAAATAGATAGTTCTAAGTCAGGCAATTGGCTTTTGGTTCGGTGACCAAGCACTTACTTCCTTAATGAAACGCGAGCTGTCATAATTCTTGTAATATGTGCTCACTGAGATGATATACACCTGATCCTGATGACTTTGTTGCGATTATATCAGAAAGAACAAAATAAGATCAAAGGTCTTCACCCAATAAGACCAGAGCCAGACAAACTTTCAGATCCTTGTGCTAACTCACTGTGGTAGCAGCTTCCTGTCCTTAGGATTGTACCCGAGACAACCAGCCAAGCCAGAAAGGTTACACACAGTTTGGGGGCATTCTTGACCACGCCAGTTAGCCCTGTTGTTTTGGGTGAGACAGCATATTTCAGAGGGACTGTGGGCAAACCAAACCACTCATTGGCAGAAAAGGCCTCAAGTTCCAGCACCCCTTTTAAGGGTACATCCCAGTGACCCAAAGAAGTATGACAGGGATGTATCTTTTAAAGGTTCCTCTGCTACTCTCTAGATCAGACACGTCTTTATTACAATAGCCCTTTCGGGACACTCTAAATGCAAACTGCAGCATCCATATATTATTGATTAGCCGGAACACAACTGATCAACACCTCCATTTTTATACACTTAGAAAGAAAGCATTATTTTATGTTTAGATATACACACAGTATTTCTGTACCCTAATATACCACTTATTACAAATACAGAGTGTATCTGAATTTGTGTTTGAGGCAATTCTTATGCGATTGGTATTTTATGTATATCAAGGGTAGAGGGCACCAAGAGAAGGTGGTAGCTCTGTGTGGGAACGTCACTGGCTATTCAACTTATCTGGTTCAAATCGCAGGTCTTCTCATGGCTCTTTCGTGTACCTTGTACCTTTATTGAAATTCCCCTCCCCCATCACGTTTGAAATGACCACTGCATAGTTTATTCAAGCTTTTCGTAATGTTTCTCAAGAAGGGAATGCATTTTCCCTTTCTAACTTTAAATCTGATTTCCATTAGAATCCTGGTCATCACCCTTCCACCCCCCACCCCCGTCAAAGATACACAGAAGCAACAGCCTGGCCAGACAGTTTATACAACCCTTTAAACATACACCCAAGCACAAGACACTGCAGAGACTTACAAACATCCAAACCAAGTAATGGAAACCAACAGCATTGCTTCTAAGCTACAGTAACGACAGTGAACTTTCTTGTGAAGTGTCAAGAGAAACGAAAATAAAATTCAGGGCAAATTAACACCATACCTTCAATCCACAAGGGGGAAAAAAAGTATCCAGACTTACCTGAAAAAGAAAAAGAAAAGCAATAAATCTCAAAATAAAGAATTAAATTTATAATAGATAATGCAATTTTTTATAAGTATGTAGTTAGTTCTTAAACACAGTTTTCTGTAAATAACAAGTTACACTTTTTAAAAATGTATGTCAACGCCAAAATGGCTGGCAGTGGTGTTCTCTAGTGACCAAATCTGCCACTGTGTCTCATGAAAACTATACAAAGCCCCTGACCACACTACTTGTCCCTCCCAGCAGCCTCACTGGCCATCTAGCCATTGCTGGAAAGCAGTAAGGATCTTCCAGCCACTCCCCACCCTCTGTGTGCTCTCTCTTGTCTGTGCACCCCCAAGCCCCCATGAGTATCTTCAAGTCTTGCCTCTAGGGCCTTCTTTACAACAAAGACTGCCTGACTTCCTTTCTGGAAATTCCTAGCATCTGCCAGCCTAAGCTTTTAGTTCTTCTCCATTTACATTACATTTCCCATGGCATTTATAGCTCCGTAGCCCGCTGGAAACATTTACTTAATTACGTTTATGAGTCTACCTGTCCTTATGTAAGTTACGCTAAATACAACCTTCCTAGATAAGCTACCTTTTGTAGAAACTGGGGGGGGGGGTGTTCTACGTGTTTTATTCAATATTGAACACCTAGGACTGCAAAATGCATAGGAAAGAGAAGCTGTTTGAATAACCATTTCTTTAAGGAATGGAGGAATGGATAAAATAGCCACGAAAAAGCCAAATGTATTTCAATGTATATAATAAAATTTTAATTTATACATTTACTCAGAAAAAACCATTTTATTGCCATATCTTACGTGTATGTTTATAATGTAAGTAATCTGTGTTCATTACATATATACATATTTAGTTCAATGTTTAGTTAGAAATAAATCATTTTACTAAACAACTTCCATGAGAAGAATTGTCGTCATGGCTGTAGCGGCTGGCTCAGTCTTTGCAGGTTTAACTCACTGCTTCAAGGCCCTGATAGCCTTTTGTCATTGAAGCCTTAAGGCCAGCTCTGGCCGACAAAGTACACACATCAATAAAGACGGACTTGCTCGTGGGACTGGTCGAGCTCACTAGCACACCCATCAGCTCTTCTGACTTCAGTGAGGTCGCTGTGGAGCAGAGCTCCCAGCTGATTACAAGTAGCTCCAGGAAACGAGAGAGGAGGATATCCCAGTGTGGAGAAGGCTAGTCCCTCAAGCAGGAGAACTTAAACTCAGTCTCCAAAACCAAGCTAGACATGGGCCCGGACCACAGCTTACACCAGAGCTACGGGTGGAGGAGGCAGGGACAAGAGGATCTTGGAGCTCCAGCTTTGTGGTAAAGCCTTTTTTATGGGAATAAAGCAAACCGACATAGCAGGACGTCTGACATCTTCCTTTAACTGCCACACACTGGGACACTCACATTTATAAACATTCAGACAACACACATGCACAGACATGCACACACACACACACACACACACACACACACACACACACTTGTGTGCAACCAAGAATAAAGAAAATAAAATCCTTTGCTGGTATATGATTTGGAGGGGGGCATTAAGGCAATGATATACTCATCACAATGAACGGAAGAATTATGCACATATATTTTAGAAACCGTGCCAAAAGCTTGGAGGAATAAACATCCACTATAATGTGTGTGTGTGTGTGTGTGTGTGTGTGTGTGTGTGTGTGTGTGTGTATGGGGTATATGTGTGTATTTGAGGGTGGGGATGCACACTCCAATGACATCTATGCACTGGTAAGAGGAAAACTTGAGGGAGTTCTCTCTTTCCACCACATGGGTCCCAGAGATTAAACTCAGGCTTAGTGGCAAGCACTGGTACTGGCCGAGCTATCTGGGTGTAGCTTCTCACGTTGTGTTGTTCCTTTGGGGGCTAGAACCCAGGGTCTCACACATGCTGAGCAAGTTCTGCCAAGGTCCTATGTCCCCAGCCCGTTTGGGTGTCTACTCTAAATACTCATTCTCAGATTGCTTCGATTACGTTGGTTCTTAACTCTACAATCCAAACTTGTATGCTCACATCCTGTCTTTCCTCTTAGTAATTTGAGCTCTCCCTTCTTAAGGGCCCGAGTCTTTTCTGATCCCCGCCCCCTTTTCTTACTTAGCTGCATTACAGTCTTTAATTAATTAAGTGCTCTGCACATATATTAGCATGGTTTGTGAATTATTACTGTGTGCGACTTATTTACTATGAACATATGTTGCAGCTTTGGCTTTGTAGTGAAGCACTTTCTTGCTGTACATCCCTCAGATGATCAGTCAAATCGGATAATCTGTTTCTTGTGTCTTTCCCTTTGGGATCTGGCCTTGGTGCCCTCGGTTGCAGTCTGTACTTTCTGGTTAGGTGGTTTCCAGGTATCCCGGCGATGCTCTTATATCCTGCATTCCTCTCTGTTGTCACTTGTGTTGGACTTGTGGCTTACTTTAATAATTCAGGAAACAGCTTCCTGTTTCTGTTTAATAGCTGGTCACATTTTACAGAGTGAGTAACTTTTTAGCTTTCTTTATTCCTTGCATAACTAGCATCGATTTCCTCTTGCATTTACATGCTGAAATCCTGGCTGCATTATAGTTTAGCATCTGACACTGCTGCTTGGTTCATTCTTTCTCCTTCCCTCCCCCAACTCCTCCTAGACAATCTCTCTCCATCCCCACCCATCCTCATGTTCCCTCTTGTTTCCTTTCCTTTTCTGTCAAGGTCAGTCAGTGCTGCCCAAACCTTTCTGGGTGTGTGGTCCTCCACCGGGGAGGGGCTGACCTACCAGTAGCCACACTCGGAGAGAAACTGACCCTTTCTTCTCTAGCAACTAACAACTGCTCATAGTTCCTCATTGGAGCTAAAACCTCCTGCCCAGCTCCCCCTGTCATGCTGGGATTTGGTCTGGCTTGGGCTTAAATGGGCCCTATGCATGCTGCCAGGACAGCCACAAGCTCACATGTGCAGTCACCTTCCTGTTTCCAGGAGACTCTGCTTCCCTGTAGTTTTTCACTCCCTCTGGTAGCCACATTCCTCACAATCTACTCCTCTGCAATGGTCCCTAAGCCTTTGGGGAGTTGAGGTATGGTACTATACTCCCCTGGGCCTGAACACTCTGAAGTCTCCCATTCTCTGTACTCTGCCCAGTTGTGGATCTCTTCATGCCAAGCATCCACTGCAAACATTGCCTCTCTGGTGAAAACTAGAGGTGCTTTAATCTATGAGAATAAAGATAAATCAGGAAGAGTTGGATTAATTCCATACCCACTTAGCTGATCAATAGTACCAAGTTCTCTTCTAGGATCTAGCCACAGGCTCTCAGCTGGATAATGGTGCCAGGCCTGGGTTTCATCCTGTGGAGTAGGCTCTAAATGCAATCAGAAAGCGGTTGTCCACTCCAATGACATCTGTACCATGAATGCACCAGAGTTCAAGCTGGTGTCTCTTCTTTTCACCTTTGGTAGCTGCTGAGTCATTCTGACATCAGTTTAATTCTGATGGCTTTAGATATTTTGTCTCCTCTTCCCTTTTTCTTATTTTATTGTTTTGAAGGCTTTGAATATCTGCATATGTCAAGCGCTATGAAATATCCTGAGCATATTTCTTAGCAAGGTCCTTTTTATTTTTAATTCCTCATATCCAGGATCTAAACTATCCCATTTCTTCTAGTTATAGGAAATTTTCTTGTTTTATTCGTATATTAGGGTTTTTGTTTGTTTGTTTGTATGCTTGCTTGCTTGTTTTGGGGACAGGGTTTCTCTGTATAATCCTGGCTGTCCTGAAACTCACTCTGTGGACCAGGCTGGCCTTGAACTCTGTGATCTGTCTGTCTCTGTCTCCCAAGTGCAGGAATTAAAGGCTTGCACAGCCACACCCGGCTTCCCGAGCATAACTACCTCATCATTGTTTAGCATCTTCCCCTTCCCGGATCACTACCAGTCCCAGTGCCTTCTGTTGTTCCCATCTTCTCTCTGAGAGTTTCTTTTCTAGATTTTTGGCTTTTCATCTGTTTTGATTCTCATAGTATTTTAAAAATCTTTCGACAGAGACACTTAATTCAATTTGGCAACAGCAACTCTCGGCTTCTACAAGTCTTTTGATTGACCATGACCTTTGTTATTCTGTCTTATACATACTACTTAGGTACCACTTCCTTTTCTCAATTTTTTTTTTTCTTTGTTGGATTTCAATACTGGGCAGTTGGGTGGGAACCCAGCATTCATTAGACATCCAAGGGGATGTCACTGTACAAAGGTCTAAGGGCCTATTCACTGAAAGAGGCTTCCTTTCCTAGAGGGGTGCACTGCCTTCATGAGGTAGAATGTGCATGGTCCCTTCTGCTTTAGATTTCAACATTCTCCGTGCAGCCCTTACTGGATGCTGAAATGCAGTTGTCTGGGTCTCCCACTTTGTGGAATTCTCCAGCAGAGGGCAGTGTGCTCTTGCACAAGATCCATACCAAGCCTTGTCAGGGAGAAGAACCCCCCTGCAGCCCACAACTGGACAGCTAACACCTTATCTAAAACCTTTTCCGTTTTGAAGCCTCCAAAGGGTTGGTTTAGGATTTCAGGGAGCCATTCGTACACATCCTCCACCTTTGATCCAGGAAGCACCTCCCTATGAATGTGCCTAACACCAATTTCGCTGTCACCCTCTGCTTCCCAGGATCTTAAAAAAAATAGGTCTCCCCATATTTGTCCTTCAATCCTCTCTCAGTTCGCAGAGTGCACTTTCTCCCTTAGTCTTATGCCTCTAGGATACCATGTCCATGGGAAACAGACATGGTAGAGGTATTTCCATGGTAGAGGGTATAGGGACGGGTGGTGCCTTGGGTCAGATAGAGGTACCATAGAGTCTTATTTTCCACTCCCACACTCTTTGTTTTAAATTCGCAATTTTAATTAGAGATAATGTGAGCATGTGTGACCAGTTCATTACAATGAAACAAAAGAGCAGATTATTGATGCAATAGCTCTTCCCTGTGAACCTGAGTTAAAAACCATGTTAATGATCAGGAAACAGCCAAGGAAATTTCTACGGAATCTGCACGGAATATTTATCTTTTGAGTCCAGTTAAACAATAACAATCCCCCCAGCCCCCGACTCCAAGAGTCAAATAATTGTTACATCACTGGCTTGGCAATTAAGACCATTTTTCTAATTGGACTTTTAAGAGTTTTGGGTACGCTCACTGGAGTGTGACTATTCTGGAAGATGAAAGAATTTGAGAGGAGCAGAGCCATCTTCCACTTTTAAGCCATGCTCTGAGCCTTGCTGCACACGCATCTGAAACAATTTCCTACCAGCCCCAGAACCTCTGTAAGTCCTACAGGATCCTTGACCTTAGCTGGGGGAGGCAGGATGAATTTCTAGTCACAAGAAGAACAGCGTGGCTGTACCAGGGAATAATGCAAGTTAACCCACTGTCAGGTGATAGCTTCCTCCATTAGAGTTAATTGCCTGCTAAATTAAAATTCATCATAATATTTGAATCACGATCATTTAATGTAAAAATGTTTCCACTCTTGGAATCCTCTACCCTGGAAGGTAATTTCTCACAATCCTGAGGTTTGTTTAAGAAATGTGCCTGTATTTGCCGTTTTGAATATGAAAACGTTCATTCTGACTCACCAACACCATCAGAAAGTCTAACAACAAAGAAGAAGGCCCATGCTTAGTGGTGTTTAGGATATTTTGCATACTATATTTTTCTTCCTCCAGATTTAAAATGTTTGTTCAGCTTAATAAAAGGCTCGGGGAGCCGGGCGTGGTAGCGCACACCTTTAATCCCAGCACTCTGGAGGCAGAGGCAGGCAGATTTCTGAGTTCGAAGCTAGCCTGGTCTACAAAGTGAGTTCCAGGACAGCCAGAGCTATACAGAGAAACCCTGTCTCGAAAAAAACAAAAAAAAGACTCAGGGGATCTTTTAAACACTGGACCACCAAATAGACAGCATACACCAGCTGATATGAAGCCCCCCAACACACGTACAGTAGAGGACTTCTGGGTCTGTGCTCGTTCAGAGATGATGCACCTAATCCTCAGAAGACTCGAGGCCCCAGGGAATTTGGAGGTTAGGTGAGGTGGGGAATGGGGGCATCTACGTGGAGATGGGGTGGTGTAGGGAGAAGGTGTGGGACGTGGAACAGTTGGAGGGTGGATGGGGGGAGCGGGGAGTGGAATATGGAGTGTGAAAAATGAATTATAAATAAAATAAGAGACTCGGGGAATCTTCTGGTCACATATCAGCTCAAGTCTGTAAAGTTGAACTTATTGACCATGGACTCATGCAGCATTAATGAAAAGGGAGAAAGAAGGTAATCTATAAGAAATATTAGAGTATAAAACAGACCCTCAAACTCCTAACTGGATGAGGTGATTTTTAAGAAGACACCTAATGTCTGGATTAAAAGGGAAGGAACACAGGTAGTTTGACAATACTTATGTACTTATAGAGCAATATGATGTAAGACTTTTCTCCGATATAGCAGGTTCATGCTGTCATAGCTTCAGTTGTCCTAAGGTTACCCTATAATTCCAAGATGCACTATTTTTATGTTGGCATTAGCTGTACATTCTTATGATGTGTAACATGGTATTTTGATATACAGATGCATTGTAGAATGACTAAATCAAGCTCACAGACAAAAGCATTGCATTGCACACTTAAAGCTCTGTTATGCCAAGGCTTAGGATCCACTCTTGGATCAATCTTATGTATGTAATAGTTTGTGATTAGAGTCGCATTGACTTACAATAAATCTATAGAACGTCTCCCTTGTCTGACTGAAATCGCATGCCCTGTGACCAACTTCATCTTCATCCCCCAGTTTCTTGTGACCATGGCTTTGCTATCTATTTCTGCCAGGTGACTTTTTTCTAAGAGTCCACATAAAAGCAAGCCCGTGCACTGTGTGCCATGGCTCTCTTGGATTATCCCGTTTAATATAACTCCTTCCGATTTTATCTTTGTTGGTGCAAAGACGGGATTTCCAAAATAAAGAACTCAATGCACGCATCAATAAGCAAACTAAAAATGGCAACTACCATACCTACTCAGGTGTGAAATATCACAAGGGAAACTTATAAAGCATAGAGGATTGGGTTGTATTTACGGAGGCATGGAACTTGATATGGAGATTGTATTCGAGAGTTGATAAAACAACAGAAAACAATTAATCCTCACAAACCAACCAAAGAAGCTCAAGAGACCCGTTTCACAGCAAGGTGACTGTATACAATAACAACTGTCTCTCTATATATAAATAATTTGGTTGTTTTTTTCTTCTCTCTCTCTCTCTCTCTCTCTCTCTCTCTCTTTCTCTCTCTCCTTCCCTTCCCTTCCCTTCCCTTCCCTTCCCTCTCTCTCTCTCTCTCTCTCTCTCTCTCTTTCTTTCTCTCTCTCATTTGTTCTTTTTGAGAGATAGGTCTCACAGTGGTCTAGGCTTGCCCAATAGTCATTATGTACTCTAGGATGGCCATAGACATGCAAGAGTCCTCGAAGAATTCACAGTTTCCTAAGTGCTAGGATTACAGGTGCACACCATCATGGCTTTCACTGTATTGTGCCCCGCCTTGAGCAAATGCTACCTACTCTTGAAATATGCTCAGCTACTGGATGAATTTTTTTTAATAATAGAAAAATTTAAATAACCTAATGTTCACATTATTGGGTATATTTAAACACCAAAAATGAGTGCATGGTTCCAAATATACACAATACAAGTTCACAATATTGTCTATTAATTGTTACAAGTAGAAGGATCAAAATACAGATTTCTCAAAAAGCTTAAAAAGTCAGCAGGTACATGGACAAAAATGAAAAAAATTTAGTATCCCTAACCATCAGGGAATGTATATTAAGTTCACAATAACAAGTGCATAAGAATGATTATGAATAATGTGAGCTGGGTGGTGGTGGCACACACCTTTAATCCTAGCCCTTGAGAGAGAGGCAAAGGGATCTCTGAGTTCAAGGTCAGCCTGGTCTATAGAGTACATCCCAAGACATCCAGGGCTACACAGAGAAAACCCTGTCTCAAACAATTAAAAGAAAAAAAGAAAAGGAAAGATGTGGGATGTAAGGGAAAAAGAATCTTTGGATCAGCATCACCATTCCTGGGAATCATTAGGAAGTGTCTCTAAAACACAAATTAAGCATCTCACATGATTCAACGTTCTAGGCATACAGGATGAAATCAGTGTGTAGAAGATCCATATGCACTCTTTTTTAAACAATGTATTTATTTTACATATGTGAATACATTTTCACAGTCTTCAGATACACCAGAAGAAGGCATCAGACCCCATTACATTACCATGTGGTTGCTGGGAATTGAACTCAGGACCTCTGGAAGAGCAGTCAGTGCTCTTAACCTCTGAGCCATCTCTCCAGCCTGCCATACAAACTCTTGATTTTAGTACCTCAGTATTTACAATAGCCAGGTTACAGATTATATTGAAATGTCAATCAACAGAAGAATTAAAAATGCACACACTGAAGTGCACATAGAGAGACAGAGATGGAATGGGAGAGAGTGAGGGAGGGGGAGGGGTCGGGGAGGGGACGAAGGAGGGGGAGATGGGGATGCTTTATTTTGGATGGAAGGAGAGGAGCATATGATCTTTGTGATGTACACTGTGACATGAGTCCAATATTGAAAATGTATCTTTGTTGCAGTTAGGAATAAAAGGAGATGGAGAATATAACTATTACGATGCTGCTTAGAAACTCAATACAGCAACCATATTTTAATTAAGGAATTAATGCATTGATTTATTTTAGAAGAGTAATGTGAGGATGATTTTTGAGAATGAAACATTAAGAGTAAATTTTAAATTCTTCAAACCTTCCCTGTGTAATATATAAAATGCACTAACTGAAAATATGAAGTCTGTGATGGGTTCACAGGTGAGCTGCAAGAGACTTTGGAGACACTGCTGGAGTTATGCTAAACTGTGCTCACATTTTCCTGTTCAAAAGAGTGAAGCCATACACTTCATCTACTTTTTAACTATTCTAAGGGAACTCCAGACAGAGACACATTATCTAAGTAGTCATTCTTTGTGCGTGAGGAACTCAACTTGCCCACAAGATGGCTCTCTATAATCTTGGAATGTGAGTTTCTTGTTTCTCAAGAAGTGATTTTTTAATTCCTTTTTGTTCCTAAAAATAATTTATTTATAATTAGGAATTATCTATTTTACTTTCATACTTGCAAATCTTTTAACATCTAAGAAATTTCAAATTGTTACTACCTATATACCTATACAGTTAAATTTTCTCTCCCTCTTTATGATGGGGACCACCTCAAGAACGGAACACAAGGAAAACGGATAAAAACCAGAGAAGGAAAATTCAGAATTATAGGTACAGGTTGTTAGAATGAGATGGTGAAGACAGACTACCTATAGAGTAAGTCTTCCTACATAAAGAAATGCTAATCAGTCAATGTACAGAAACTGATTCACAGTCTGCATTGAGGCCTCTCCCCTTCATTTTGGATTTAAGTTTCTCTCAATCAACAAAGGCTAACCTTATATGTAACAATACTGACTTTAGTCTCCCTTTTTGTTTCTGGCATGCATTTTCAAATCATATATACTCTGTGTGCACCTCCAAATGCTGTGACAATAGTAAAACCTATTGCTTTTTAGAACTAAAAGACACTCATTGCTTTTAATTCAGACATCATAAAGAACTCATCTTCTCTAGCAAAGAGCCCGTACTGGTTGCAACCTCAGGATTACGGTAGTTGAGTATCCTTTCTCTTTCCTTTCCACTGAATCTCAAATTCACTTAACATTTTAACACTCCAGAAAGTATGCACTGTAGTTAAATGTGGAAGATAATTCAGTTACTTTCTTTGAGCTCTTGAAAATACATTTAGGCTTGTAAGAGTTGAAAATATTATTTTCTGTTATCTACTGCCATTGGCTTGTGTGGCTTACTACTTCCAATTTTAGATGAGAGTATTTTTTTTTTTTTTCGGATTGAAGTTATCATAGATGTTTTCCACCTTTAACTCTCTGGGAAGGTTACCTTGAATTATGAAAATACAGTTTGTCATGTTGGCTGCCAAAGACAAGCCAAGGTCCACTATTTGTATTGGCAGGTGGATGACATCAGGTGGGATGGCACATGCGCCCTGGCTCATTAGAGAGATGGCAGAATCAGAAAAGGGATGAGCTCCTGCAGCATGATGTGGGCTGTTCCTCTGTCATCAGATCCACTGTCATAGTTGATAAGAGGAGATTTGGCAAGGCACTCTCTGTAGAAGGCAAAACGCCACCCTTGCCTCTTCTAGACACATGCTTTCTTCATTCACAGCTTATATTTTTGCCTAGGGAAGGCTTCTGGGCTAAGATGATTTGCCAGACTGAATTTTCCTTGGCCAAGTGTAGAGAGATAATATTATCTTGAAACCTTGCATTGCTATTAATATTAGTTCCTATAGGGCAACCAGTCTGCTAAGAAATGAAGACGAAAGTGGACCAACAGCTTTTCCAGCCCATTCCATATTGCAGGTTTGTTTCATTGGACAATCACAATTTTTAAATTAGTCCAGAGGAAATAATAAAAGCAGACCTGTTTATATTTCATATCAAATACAAGACACAACTTTTCCTGGGCCCCTTTCCTTCTGTTGGTTTGTTTTGTCCTTTTCTGATGTGTTGTGTTTTGGTTTGGTTTGGTTTGGTTTATTTTTAACCCTTAAAAACCTGTTTGCTTTCTATTAAGAGATAGAATAAATCCTCATAGGAGAGAAAGTTGGGAGGAACTGGGAAGAGTTGAAAGACAGATAACCATAATCAGGTTATATTATATGGCTAAAATTTCTATTTTCAATAAAAGGAAAAGAAAAGGAAAGGAACTAAGAGTTAGCAATGCCCACTTATGCACAGTAGTCAAACATTCTATCTGCTGCTAAGGTCTTTTTTTTTTTTTTTTGGTTTTTCTTTTTTAAAGATTTGTTTATTATTATAAGTACACTGTAGCTGTCTTCAGACACACCAGAAGAGGGTGTCAGATCTCACTACGGATGGTTGTGAGCCACCATGTGGTTGCTGAGACTTGAACTCAGGATCTCTGGAAGAGCAGTCAGTGCTCTTACCCACTGAGCCATCTCACCAGCCCTGCTGCTAAGGTCTTTCCTGATCAACTCACAATGAGTTCATAAACCGTATTTGAAAATATAATGGACAGGTTCTTCTAAAAAAATCTAATTTAGAAGATTAGCAGGTTGTTTCTAAAGCCTTACAACAAATATATTATTAACTTCATTTTAGATACAAGACAAAATAATAATATGATAATAGTTGTTACTTATATTATATAACAACTATATGTTATGTTGCATATATATTACATAAGTTGCTTTTAAATTCAGTAAAAATTATTGAACATTCTTTCTCCTAAATCATGCTTGTTTAGTAAAGTGGTGGTTAAAGGTTCTCCCTGCACCAAGATTATAATATAACATACATATACATGTAATATATATATATGTTATAACAACTATATAATACTAGTTGCTATATTGTTAACATCAATAAGAGATATTAATAAATACCATGTTAGATACTACATATGTATTATATGAATACACACATACACAAGCTTACACATTAGAGACATGTATAAATCTGAAATCACTTCTCATGATGTCCCTGTAAATTTGAGATCATAACGCTCATTTAGAAATTATTAAATAGGAACAACAGATCATGCAGCTAAGAGCAAGGGCAGCTAACACTGAGGTTTGGGGATGCATATGTTAGGAAGCACAGAGGTTCTGTCACTTGGCCTGTACTAGATGCTGACTTTCCCACCTTCCCTTTGAGATGATGAAACTCTAGGATTTCAAGAGCAAATATCAACAAGGTTCTATGTCTCTAAACCAGATATTAAGTGGAACACATGGTCCACTCATCATTTGTGTCAGGTAGCAGGCAGCATATTCTAGAAACACAGGTGAAAGGAGAGCATTGACTCTAGGAGTTTATGCACACAGAGATGTACTTATAGTGAGCCTGTTGGAAGTAGCACGTTTTCTGAGGACCCACTCACTATGTACAACACTGGAACATAATACATGGTCATCATCATGGGCCTAGGAACTTGTGATCTCATGAGGGTGAACACATCTGCAAGTGATACAAGGGCAGGGAAGACACAGCGGAGCTGGAGAAGAGACAAATGAGATGAACTGAGCCCAGGGATGCTAGGTTACAGCCTTGAGCTGTGAGTACTGTCCTGAAATCGTTCAGGGTTTCCCTGGCTTTGTCTCTGTCTCCTGAACGCCATTTGCGTACAGCTCTGCTGACGTTTCTCTTACAGCAGTGGTGCTCAACTTTCCTAATACTGCAGCCCTTGAATGCAGTCCCTCATGTTGTGTTGACCCCCAACCATAAAATTATTTTTGTTGCTACCTCATAATTGTAATCCTGCTACTGTTAGGAATTGTAATGTAAATATCAGCTTTTTCTAATGGGCTTAGGTGACCCCAGTGAAACACCCAAAGGGATCATGATGTTCGTGTTGAAAACTGCTATCTGATAGAGAACAATTTCTCTGCTGGACTCCACAGAGAAACCTCTGAGCATCGGGGACTCTGTTTAACCCATTCTCAACACACTTGTCTGTCAGGAAACCTGGAAATTAAAGAAGCAGATTACCGACGTGTTCTAGCAAGAAGTTACTTTGGACAAAGTTCCAGACCTTTCTGCCAAAGGTAAGAGCCCTCACAGGACTTGTTCTACAAACCACCCACATGTCAAAGAGACTGTTCTGGATGCTACTGAGGCAAAGGAAACTTCATATGTGCAGGGGAACACTCTAGGCCATAAGAATCCCAAGAGAGAGGCACTGCACTATAGGAGACAGCTATACTCTGAAAGCTATGCACAGAGAACTAACTTTCTCAGGTTAGACTGAGTAAGGAGTCCCTAAGGAGACTCCAAGGACGCAGTGACTTGTGTGTGTCCTGGCTGTTTTACAGCAGTGTCCTGCTTGCTAGTACGAAGCCTGGTAGGGAGGAGACACAACCTCACAACAAACATCTTTCCCCTGGCCCTCTCTTCTACAGTGACTGTGAGCATTAGGTATGGGAATTCTATTGTACAGAACCCTCATCCCTGAGGACTAACTTGCATGGTGCCTTTGGGTGATGAGTACTACTCATAAGTCCTCCGAGGAAGCGAGCTGAGGCAAAGTAGAGTAATCTAATATCTGAACAGTCTACACTGCTAATGACAACCACCAGCACAACGTCACCTGGGTGTGCTGGTCTAAGTAGAAAGGTTGCATCTGCTCCTTTTAAGCTCAGTAGGAATTATTGAACATTCTTTCTCCCAAATCGTGCTGGTCTAGTACAGTGCTGGTTTACTAAGATTCATGCCTTCAGGAGGTCTCAGTAGTTAACTATTTTTTTCCAGGACCAGGCATGAATTCCTTTTCCTTGCATGGGCCTTAAGTCCAATTAAAGTTGGTTAGTGCCAAGGTGTGTATGCCACTACTGTACCCGTGGGCGATCACGCTATGGTGGCGCTTGCTTTGGTTCAGAGATGCCAGAGCTGAGTAGGACTATCAATTGTTCCTCATTGGTCGAATATTTTCCTGATATGTATGAGGTCCTAAATTTAATCCCCAGTACAACAGCCATAAAAAACATTCTCCGTCTTTTTACCTGAAGATACCAGGTTTATCTACCCACATCAACAGCTTCTTGTGAAATAACACGCCTTTCCTTAGCTCACTCTTTTACTAATTAAATAACCACTGAGTAGCTCTTTCCTGTACTTGCTCCTTAAATAAAGGATTCAAAGTAAATCAAATACAATATCTATATTGAACAATTTTATGGTAGGATAAGAAAGAGCAGGAGAGCCCGGTGTGTTGGCACACGCCTTTGATCCCAGCACTCGGGAGGCAGAAGCAGGCGGATTTTTGAGTTTGAGGCCAGTCTGGTCTACAAAGTGAGTTCCAGGACAGCCAGGGCTATACAGAGAAACCCTATCTCAAAAAAAAAAACCAAAAAACAAACAAACAAACAAAAAACCAAACAAACAAAAAAAGCAAGCAGGAGACTGATTATCCTTCTGTGACAGACTTTTATAGGACAGTGAAAATACAGGACTTTGTCAATTCCTCAAGGGTCATTTTTAAAGGGCATATAAAATATTTTCAAGAGATACTAAAATAGTGCATACTTTGTACTAAATGAGACATCTTTCTTTTGTTTTCTTCATTTCTAAATACCTCTTTTGTTACTCAGTTTTTGGTCACTAATAAAAGATACTTTGTATTCTATTGCTTGGCAGCCATTGCATTTCACCGGATTGAAGAGCCCGCCTTTCAAATTCAGAACAGAGGGTGGAGACTGAAAGGTCATGGGAAGGATTGCCTTAGGGCAAGGTGGGCACACTGGGCTGGGACAGAGCTGTTCGCAGAGCTGAACCAAGGCTTCTCACAAGGCTCACACAGAGCACATGATGGAACCCTAGCTGAGCTGCCTCAGGGTTTCTCACTTGGCAAGCACAAGACATTGAAGAGCTCTGCCTCTTCCCCAGTTCCTGTCAGGAATTGATCCATGGAGAAAGGTTAATGTTTAACCTGAACTTGGGCAATACAATGAGTTTGTTACTTTATAATAACAAATTTTGGCTTGAATGACGACAAGAATCACATGCCAACTGAGGATAGAGGGAAAAGTACGAGCTCATTTTCTTCAAAGATTAAATTACCACATTCCTTCGGAAAATGTGACAGCCCATATTCTAAACTCAAGAATTCATAATGTATCCCAAGAATGCTCCATGAATATAACTCTTTGGCATCCTATGACTATAGGTAAGTTTCTATACATCTAAAGGCAAGCTTCAGATAATAGCATATTTAGTCATGGCTTTCCTTACTCTGCTTCAGATGAAAATGCTCTATATTTTGTCATGGCTAATGGTGTAATGTTTGAATACAAAACTTAATTAAATTTAAACTTGTCTGATTTATGTTACAATATTCAGAACAAAATTATTTACCTTGTAAGTTGCCACCCCCATCCCCCACCCCCCCAGAGTTGGAGAGAACACTAGTCTACAGCAACATCTTATTATTCAGCATGTAGATTTACTAATGGGCTTTTACAAACACTCAGATCTTATCTTTACATAGAATGAAGGACTTGAGTGTCCCATGTCTCTCCAGACAGCAACTTTGAGTGGCCCAATGAATTGCCATGGTTGTCTTTTTGGTAGTTCTCCTTATTTGTACCTTATTTGTTTGGGGGCAACCTCCTAACAACCACATCCCCTCCCTTCCTCCCACAATCCCCATGTACATTGCTGCCTAGATAAAAATCATTATGATCCAGGCAACAGATTCTCACATATGTGACATGTAGTTAAAAATGAAAGTCAAACAGAATTGAGAAAGATACGTTTTGACATCCCTTTAAGGTGACACCACTTTTAAGATCTGCACTGATTTGACAGGGATTGATAATTTTCAAGTCTTAGTTCCTCGTGAATAAAATAGAAATATCATCAACTTCCTATTGAAACCAATGTGCACAGAAGTGCCTCTCTTTTGATCTATAAATATCCCTGTATATACATGTGTACAGGTGGTCACAATCTAATTAAGTGCAATCCATCACCCAGATACTTATATGATAGTTTAGAAATCAATCATATATTGCATAGTGGTACAAATGACAAGATCTTACAGTGAAAGATGTTTTCAAAGCTGCATTTTAAGTTCCCCATGAATATACTGCCAACAACAGAAGTTGAACACACTTTCTAAGTCCTCATGGAATGTCATTTATATTACTCTTCATAGTGAAGACCCTCCTGCAACTTAGGTTTTGTGGATCTAACTGGCAGAAGACTGAATCTCAGAGAGAGTAGGTACTTTGGTCAGGGAAAACAAGGTGATAGATTCATTTAGGCCTTGGGACCGTACTCCCTCCATTAGTCAAGCAATTCTGAATCTTCAATCTAATGGAATTTGCCTAGCTTTGAGATTCATCGAGGCAGAGAGAAAACAGTGAAGCATTTGGGTAGAATGAGAAGAGAGAGAAGAGGGGCATTTTTGGAGACAGATGTCACATCAAGGCACAGACATGGAAACACAGAGGCATGTTGGTGAGACAGTCACAAAGCAAGCTGTCGAGAATGACAAGAAACAGGCCGGCTACTGTGGAGTTATGACTAACATTTAGGGAAATGGTCAATCTCTGCAGGCAGAAGCAATCATTGAGGAGGAGGAGGACATTGCATCTGTTAGGGCAAGGGATGGTGAGGATAGTGGGGATGAAGAGCTGGACAAACATGAGATGCTCAGAGAAATGTTCACAGGACAACTGGATGTGGACTGGCTAGGACAGGCCAGTGAAGGCAAGGTAGGCACAATGACATCATTAAGACTTCAGTTTGGGAAAATGGAAAGACTGTCGCATTCCCATGAGGACGTTGAGAGTTCTGCTGTGACAGTCACATGGGGAAGTATACAGGCCAATAGACAATGTCTTAGAGTTTTATTGCTCTGAAGAGACACCGTGACTACTGCAACTTTTATAAGTGAAAATATTTAATAGGACCTGACTTAAAGTTTCAGAGGCTTAGTCCACTAATATCTTGGTGAGAATCATGGTGGCGTGCAGGCAGACATGGTGCTGGAGAGGGAGCTGAGAGTTCTACATCTTGACCCATATGCACCAAGGAGAGACTGTGTGCTTCACTGGGTATATAAGACCTCAAAACCTGCTAACACAGTGGCACACTTTCCCCAACAAGGCCACACCTTCTAAGGGTGACATTCACTAATGGCCAAGCATTCAAACACATGGGTACATGGGGGGCACTCCTAACCTAACCACCACAGACAATGTGATATGGAACAGGAAAAGCCTACATTTCTATAGTTTTTCTAGTTTCTGGCTGCTTTACAGACCCAGAGATAAGAAGCTTATTTCTGACAGAAACTTGGTGGTGACACAGGGGCATGAGGAATGTGAAACCATGGTAACAAAAATGATGATCAAAAGGGCTAGCCTCTGGTGATGATGCCCCAGGCACTGTACTAAGAATGTTATACCAGTATCATTTCACTTCATTTTCTTGATAACCTTATAATGTAGATGTTACACTTCTCTTAATTTTTACACACAAGAGAACTATGGTATAGAAAGAGAAAGCATTTTGTCCAAAGTCACACAGCAATTTAAGACCCTTATCAGCTGTATTATTAGTAGAGCATAGCAGACTTCGGAGAACTAGGAAGAAGGCTGAATTTTTGTAGCTATATTGAATTTTATTACCTAAAATTAAAAAGAATAATTGATTCCATGTTTGGAAAACTTTTAAGTATACATGCAACAACATAGGTAAATGAAATTAAATTTATCATGACAGAGTTTATGAAGCTGAAGTCTAAACCAGCAAAGCAGATGGAAAGTTAGTGTCTGCATGGATTACAGCTTTAGTAAAAAATACAAATACAGAGGGACCTGGGTAGTGGCTCTGATAGTCGAAGTGATCTCGACAGAAGCACAGGAGCCAGACCTCAATTCTAGTGTGCACATAAGGAGCCCTGTGTGGTGCTCCACATCTGAAATCACAGTACTAGGGAGAAGAAGACAGGAGGATCCACGGGGCTCCCTGGCCAGCCAGTCTAACCTCCAGTCTAACTAGTGATCCCCAATGCTACCAAAGAAGACCTTGTCTCAAGAAAACAAAGTAGATGGCTCCCGAGAGATGATGTCCAATATTTACTGCTGGTTCTACACCTATGCACACACATGTATAACTGCACCTGCACTCATGTGTGTGCATCCTCACACAGACCTGCACACATGTGACTACACCTAAACAGAGACTAACTTTGTGTGTGTGTGTGCGTGAATACAATCTGCTGAGTCCATCTAGCGTTATTTGTGTGTATATGATTCTAGGAATGACCCCTTGGTATTAGATAATCAATAAGAGGCTCATTCCCAAGAAAGAATAATTCTCCCTTTCTTGGCAGTCATTGGTTGCCTAAGATGTTGACATTTTATGTAGTTAGTTTGACAGCTACTGGTATGTAAAATTAATTTCACCAAATAAATTTACTTTTTGATTTATTCTACCATATAGTATAAAAACTAGATGTGTACACAGTGAATTCAAGTTCTGCCTGTTCTACACGGGGTCGTCTCAAACGTAAAATAAAACAAAGAGTAAACAAAACAAAGTATAGTGGTTCACGTCTTGCTATTGGATGGCATCATTTCAAATACTGAGAAATATATGTGAGGGTCATCTGTCTCAGAAGGTGAGTGATGTCTACAGAGGGACTGTTAGGACTGAGCCTGTCACTCTACCTGTACCTCACGTCTGAGATAGCTGTCCTTTCTAGTGTATCTGATGTTTATTTCTTGAAGGTGTATTGTGTTATCCTTGGCTGCTTTGTCTTTGGGCCATGGTGGTGGTTTGAATGAAAATGGCCTACATGGGCTCATAGAAAGTTGCACCAATAAAAGATGTGGCTTTGTACCCTTGTCGGGGTAGGTATGGCTTTGTTGGAAGAAGTGTGTTACTGGGTTGGGCTTTCAGGTTTCAAATGCTCAAGCCAGGCCCAGTATCTCCTTCTCTTCCTGCTGCCTGCTGATGTAGAACTCTCAGCTCTTTCTCCAGCACCATGTCTGCCTGTGCACTACCATGCTTCCTGTCATGTTGAGAATGGACTACACTTTTGAACTTGTAAGCTGGTCCTTTGTAAGAGTTGGCATGGCCGTGGTGTCTCTTCACAGCAATAGCAACCCTCACTAAGACAGGCCTCAACCTCTGTCTTCACATCTCTATTTACAGCCAGTCTTATCAGAGAGTCCCAAATGAAAGCTTCAGAGATGCCCTTCAAGCTTGCTGAGAAAATGTTGAGTAGAAAGCTAAGAACTAGGTAGTAACAAAGCAAAGATACCACTGCTTGTCCCCTTTCCCTTTCCAAATTGTCCACCGTGATTACTTCTCAAAACTCTTAAATTCTCGCCACATACAATTTGTCTCTCTAAATGTTCATTTAGTTTGACACATCCATAATTTAGACAGATTTCTCTCAGTGATAAGTAATAACACACACACACACACACACACACACACACACACACACACACACACACACCTTTACCTCTGCAGCATAACTTAGCATAAACCTTGCTTTGGCCAGGATTCATTTTGTAACACCCCCAGTTAGAAGTCAAAATTCCTTTGTCAAAAATCAAGTAACCATAGGTGTGGGGATTCATTTCTGGGTCTTCAATTCTATTCCATTGATCTACCTGTCTGTTTCAGTACCAATTCCATTCAGAACACACATGATAAACACTCACTGATAAGTGGATATTAGCCCAAAAGTTCAGAATACCCAAGATACAATTCAGAGACCACATGAAGCTCAAGAAGAAAGAAGACCAAAGTGTGGATGCCTAGGTACTTCATAGAAGGGGGAACAAATACTCACAGGAGAAGATACAGAGACAACGTGTGGAGCAGAGACTGAAGGAAAGGCGGTCCAGAGACTGCCCCACCTGGGGATCGATCCCATATACAGTTACCAAACCCAGACACCATTGTGGATGCCAAGAAGTACTTGCTGACAGAAGCCTGATATAGCTGTCTCCTAAGAGGCTCTGCCAGAGCCTGACAAATACAGAGGCAGATGCTCACAGCCAAGCATTGGACCGAGCATGGGGTCCCCAATGGAGGAGTTAGAGAAAGGACTGAAGGAGTTGAAGGGATTTGCAACCCATAGGAAGAACAACAATATAAACCAACCAGAACCCCCAGAGCTCCCAGGGACTAAACCACCAACCAAAGAGTACACATGGAGGGACCCATGGCTCCAGCCACATATGTAACAGAGAATGGCCTTGTTGGCATCAATGGGAGAGAGGCCCTTGGTCCTGTGAAGGTTTGATTCCCCAGTGTAGGGGAATGCCAGGGCTGGGAGGCAGAAGTGGGTGGATGGGTGGGGAAGCACCCTCACAGAAGCAGGAGGAGGGAGGATGGGATAGGAGGTTTCCAGAGGGGAAACCAGGAGAGGGGATAACATTTGATATGTAAATAAAGAAAATATTCAATAAAACAGTCAAAACTCCCTCAGGACTACTAAAAGGATGGCTTCTGCTTCTGTATGGTGCTTAAAATAATACAGAAGATAAAATTTACAGATCAATAATTTGGCCCTAGTTCTAGTTTATATATAAAACTAGCCTATGTCTTGATGGTTTATGGACCAGCAGGACTTAAGTGTTTCATTAGTTGATGCTGAAACAAAACCAGATAATAGATGAAAATCTATATTGTAAATGGTTATAATTTTATTTCTCTTCTATTTCCTTCTCCTCTTTCTCCTCTTTCTCCTCCTCCTCCTCCTCCTCCTCCTCCTCCTCCTCCTCCTCCTCCTTCTTCTTCTTCTTCTTCTTCTCCTTCTTCTCCTTCTTCTCCTTCTTCTCTTCCTCCTCCTCTTCCTCTCCCTCCTCCTTCTCCTCCTCCTCTGTCTCTTCTTCCCCTTTCTCCTCCTCATTCTTCTCCTTTTACCTAAGCAATTACATTATTATCATTTGAAATGATTGGAATTTGTCTCTCTCTGTTTTGCATCTCTAACAGACATTTTTGAGCTCAGTTCCTACTAAGTACGTTATTGTTGAAGAAGTAAATGCCTAAGGGAAAGAAAGCATAAATGATTATACACTGACACCTGGATTGTGTAGTGGAATCCTAATCCTTTCCATCTCTCTTTCGAGTGGCATCGTCATTTTTATCCTGATTATTGTCTGTGCATGATAGGGATGAACGAATAGTGGAACTGTAGCTAAGGTGCGTCATACCCTTCTGCACACGGAGCTTTTGGATACGACTGCTTTTTAGACATGTACACAATCACAAAACCTTGAACTTTGTGAAGGAGGCAAAGTCCCTTTCCTGTCACTGTAAGAATGACATCTGAAACTGAAATTTTCAAGTGTCTGTTTTGATGGTATATTAATAAAACATTTATTGGTGGGTCTTTTAGACATCTCCCAACAGGAGCCTTTATCACATTAGCATAGGATAGTGTAGCTTACCATAGACAGTTTCTTAGGTCATCTGAATACAAGGCTTGATGTTGGCTCTAGGCCAGGCCTAGTAGGAACTGAGATATGAAGAGAGCTGCTGATTCATATGTTGTACTTAATGCTTAGGAGTGAATATAGATCCATCACAAGTAGAGGTGGGTGGAGCAAGTGCCCTTGCTCTATGAAAATTTTGACTCTCTCCTCTGTCCCTCTAATTTGCCTAGAATATGCATTTCAATTTGCATTCTTAAGTGCATCGTTGGGGCCACTCTAATAAATTGTCCTTTCATATGGCAAGTCAGGGCCTCCTTTGTCACAACACACATAAAAACTCCTTTATGTCCTATGAAGACTATTGTGTCTGTATAAACCCTATTATCCTCTGAATGACCTAACTGTAATCATCTCCATAGTCATTGCAATTCTAAACTGACAAAGGATAATCTAGAGTGACAAAGTCAAAATGCCAATTTAGCTTTAAAGACTACCAGTCATGTGAAGGTCGACTGTCACTTTTCTATTCTGCTGTAGGGTTATTTTGAATGCATACTGGAGTCAGACAAAGACCATCTCTAGGTTAACATGACCTGCTTCTTCTAGGCTCGTCACATGGCATTAAACCATCCTATCAGCCTTAGGAATCATAAAACATTTCCCTTAAAGGGAAGAAGATTCACTAACACGGAGTAATACCAAGCGTCAGCAGAATGCTGATGCAAGGCAAAATGCCCAAGAACTCCCTTGAATGGAGAGATGAATCCTAATACAGAAACAGAAAGACATAACCAGATTGCTACTGTGCTGTTACAGCCGCTGGAATGCTGACACTCAAAAAGGTAAAAGAAAAGAAACCAAAAACTCTAGAAGAATAGAAATCGGATGGCATTCATAATCTAGTTATAATCAAAATGGGATTACCATGGCAACCCCATTATCATGTCTTACACAGAATACTAGCATATATTGTTCAGATTTAGTAGGAGAAACCAAAAACACATGTTTTAGTCTTTCACGGGGTGGGGACAGAAGGGCAATTTCAAATTTTGGGAAACTATACCTTTGACATAGGGGTCAGCTGTTTTATTGTTCTACAGACTTCAGACTCTTCTGAGCATACGCATTTCGAACTTTTGCCAGACATAAAAATCAATAACTAAATGCCACATCCTTCTACTAATCCCCCAGATTATGGGAAACTGCTGCCTGCGTATTATGAGCGTCTAGACTCTGCATTCCCATAGGACCATAAGGTTAGATTTCAGGAAATGTCAAGAAAAGCAATATTTGGTATAGGGTTTCTCTGTGTAGTCCTGGCTGTCCTGGAACTCACTCTGTAGACCAAACTGGCCTCGGACAAGGAGATCTGAGATCTGCCTGCTTCCTGAGTCCTGGAATTACAGGTATTCACCACCACTGCCCAGCTAGAGGATTTTGAACTTTTTAACTATAAAAATCAAGCAAATTCTTTGTAAATTGAAGAAACATCTCCAAAAGAATATATATATACTTATTCTAATAATTTCCAGATTCCTAACTAGGAAAGAACTCAGGAATTTACTGATTGGCTGTTATGTATCAGGTCCTGTATGAATTATGGAACACCCTGTGGTTTAAGCATATAGACTTCAACTCTGTTTTTATGGTCCTATGGTTGGATGTGGGAAGAGATTAAGACCCACAAAATACAGGAATATGCTATTACAATAGTAGGAGTGGCTCAATGGTCCCCAAAGATGATATAAATAGGCCCCTCACCTACATTGAGTATTTGGAGAATGTTTTCCCATGGACCATGAGGCCTGGAAGTATCAGTGCTCCTGAGAGATCTGTGATGGAAGCCGTGGGTGTGTTCTGCTACTCAGAACATATTCCATCATGTCTGAAGAACTATCTGTCCCATAACACCCTCCTCAACAAATTATTTTTCTCAAGGCTCCTTCTCTGTGTCATCATTGGTAAAACTATCTTCCTTGATGGATCAGGCTTTCTCTTGGAGTTGTACAAAAGGCAGCATCAAGTCCAACTCTTATAGCTCTGGTTTTAAAGGCTATCAGCAGATTGATGGGCCATTGTTCTCTATTTTCTTGGTTTTTGGAGGATGTCTTACCTGCATATCATGTGTTTTGATCAAATCTGCCTCCATTCCCTCCACTCCAATATATCTGCTAGCCTCTTACCAACATTCCCCAACCAACTTAAAAAAAATCTGATTGAGTCTACTTAGTTCTGTCAATATGTGCACATGTCTAGGACCAACTATTGTTAAGACAGGTACAGGAAAGAGCATGGAGTGGGAGAAGTAACACTAAAGACCTTTGAAAACATCTTATGGAAACTTACTATTGTAGAAGCCTCTGTGTGTGTGTATGTGTGTGTGTGTGTGTGTGTGTGTGTGTGTGTGTACGCACACATGTGCATGTGTGTGTGCACATGTGCCTGTGTGTGTGTATGTATGTATACACATACACATATACACAGGGAATCTGAATGGAATTATTACTCTATTCTATATTATATCCATCATATGGCTGGGTACCCTCAGTGGGGAAGGATGCTTCAGTATGGACCTGCTGAAGCACCCACTCCCACATCACCATACCATGCTCTACAAAACATATCAATGGCTTTACAAAACATATCTGAACCAATGAGACTTTGGAGCTATTAAGAGCTAGTACTCTATAGTCTTTTATTCTCCTTATGTTTAGTAGATGCGTCTGTATTCATCACCATCTACTGAAAAAAGGTCCTCTGATGAGGGTTGAGAGATACAATAATCTATGAGTATAATGACAAGAACTTAGGGGGTAATTGACCTCTAATTCAGCATAATAATAGTATTAGGTTCTTCTCTGAGACATAAAACCTGGCCAGTCATAAGTCTATGGCTCAGTTAATAGTACCAGTTGTAAGTTCTGTCTTGTACAGTGGGCTCTATATCCAATCAGAACGTGGTTAATTACATCTATAATATTTGTGTCACTATTACAACACTATTTTTAGGGCAGTGGTTTTTGTAGCTGGCAGGGTTCACAGTTGAATGAGATCATTGTTTATTTTTCCCCCCAAGTTGAATACACAGTACCTTTCACCACTATGAAAGATAGCCAATTCGGATAGAGCTTCAAGGCATGTACCTGGTTGGTTGTCTTCTCAGTTTTATGACTCAGAATGTGGTGTCTTCAGGAATGGGGTCTTACCATTAAGTTCTGGAGAGTGACGAAGAGCAATGACAATAGCTTGTAATGTTTGCGGGTTCTCTATGACCCTACTGACC